>NC_133789.1:14154248-14214345 GCF_003597395.2 Chelonoidis abingdonii
CCTAGCCCTGCCCCCTGCATAGTGCTGCCAGTGTCCCTCTGTCCTGCCCCCCAGCCTAGCCCTGCCCCCAGACTAGCCCTGCCCCCTGCATAGTGCTGCCAGTGTCCCTCTGTCCTGCCTGGCAGCCCCCGGGGCCGTGTCCTGCTATTGCCCTTTGCTGGTCTACCTTCTCCCCGGTGGGACAGAGCCAACGTGCCGAGGGCCCCGCGCTGCGGCTGCTGGGGCAAGTGGCGGCTGTTCCGCGCGGGGAGCGTCAGCAACACGGTGCTCAGGCAGGGCTGGCAGTGCCTGGCAATGAGCTGCCCCAGCTGTCGCTCTGTTGCTGCTGTAACCCTACAAGGGGTCTCCAACACAGGGCTGACTGGGTGACATGGGCTGCAGGCTGGATTGAATTCCCGGGCGCAGCAGCAGGGAGCTGGGTGGGAGATGGGAACCCAAGCTGACATCCGAGCGATGAATGGAGGGGAGCGGACCTGATCCCTCACGCTGCAGACAGGCCAGCGAGCCAGAGCACAGTCTGCAGCAGTGGGGGCTGTGACACGGGGGGCGCCGTTGGCTGAGTGACTTGGGTTTCAGTTCGCTAGCATGGCCGTTTCAGCAGCTATCGGTGCTGTCTCTCTCCTATCACTGCATCCCAGCTATGGCTGCGCTTGGAGCCAGGACACCTGGGTTCTGTTCCTGGCTCTGCTGCTAGCATGCTGGGTGACCGTGGGCAAGACCATTCCCAACTCCATGCCTCAGTTTCCCCATCTGCATAATGGGAATAATAAAACTGACCCATCTCAAAGGGGGCATGAGGCTCCAGTGCCTATAGAGTGAGCTTCAGCTGGAAGGTGCTATCCGAGGGGAGTTGATATTAATTAATGTATTGATTGAGTTCTCCGAGCCGCTGCTGGCACTGCAGGATGGGCCATGGGGGGCGCACATCCCTGCAGGGAACAGTAGAGAAATGAGAGCCAGGGAGCAGCTGGAAGAAGGTAATTTTTCACAACCCCCCAATTCTCTCCCCTTATCAGCTGGCTCTGGCCAGGGCTGGACTGCCAGGGCCCAGATCCTGTGGTGTCCTGTGGCCTGGGCACTTCACCTGCACTACACAGGGGTAGGATGGTGCAGGCATCGCTAACCAGAGAAGTCCTGCCTAGCGCAAGGCAGTGTCTCTGAGGGCTAGACCCTGCCCACGTCCTCATGCCCGGGCGTTAGGTGAAAGACCGAGCGCTGGAGCTGGACCCAAAGGCTCCAACCTTCATGGGGCCCTGTTCTGAGCTGCAGCGTCTCTCCTGGTGGGGAAGGGGCCTGGGCAGGACCGTGGTGAACCAAGGAGACTGCTGGACTCAGACACACCCTGCGGTTCTCTCTGGCTCTAGCTCCCAGGTCACCCCACCTCATGTCCCCATCCTGGCTCTTCCCAGGGCCTGGCCTGGCCTCCACCAGGTTCATGGAGGGAGCTGCCCAGGGGTACCTGAAATGGACTGAACGTTTCCATCCCTTTGCAGCTGGGATTCCAGGAATCGCCGTGTGGCTGCCTGCTGGTATGCCCTGGCCATGTCCACGTGCAGGGATCCCTCTCCCGCTCTGGGTCGCTGTCACGGAGCAGCAATGCGTCGGCTTTATTGAGCCATCTGGTCAGCTGGGCCTGGCATTAGTGGTAGAGCGATGCCAGTTATTGGAGTTCCATCCTGGGCTGAGTTGTTATCCAGGATTTGTACTGCAGCGTCTGGCAGCCTGGTCACAGAGCAGGCCCCATGTGCTGGGCACCGCATGGGCCCTTACCTTGGGGAGGCTTTGACCTACTGGAGTAATGTAGCAGGGTGGAGGAGCTGGAGATCCCTTGGGGAATCTACCCCCCTTTTTCCCCAGCTGCCTTTGCCTTCATTTCTAGGAGTGCAGGAAAATCTCAGTCCCGCAAGCCCTGGAACAGAAGACGGGCTGCCGAGGGCTCAGAGCCGTGTGTGCTGTGCTCTGAGCTGAAACAGGCTGTGGTGAGGGGTGGGGTTACGCTGGGGCGAGGCCAGTGGAGTGGGGTGTCTGCTCTGGCACACTCAGTCATGCATATGCACCCTCTCACGTACACTTGCATCCCACTCACGTTCCGGGCACGGCAACGCTCCCACTCCCCTTTTGGACTGGGCCTGGCAGCGGGGCAGACACCGTACTGCTCTCTAGGGCAGCAGGATGGCACTGTCTGGGCCCAGCTCCCTCGCTGGGTGACTTCTCTGCAGGGCAGGGAGCAGCCCATGGCACAGAACCCACCCATGCTGAGTGGACTCTGCTCCTGCCCACAGGTCTGCGGAGAGAAGAATCGCTTTGAGAAGCTGATGGAGTATTTCCGAAATGAGGACAGTAACATTGACTTCATGGTGAGCATTTGGGGTGGGTGGGGGGAAGTGACGTCGGGGGCCAGGCAGCCCCCTCACCTGCCCCATCCCCCAAACCATCCATAACATGCTGCTGCTGCCTGAGTGATTGGGGATCGTGTGATGTGAAGACTTGGCTCGTTTTTCCATCTGCTTAGTGCAGGAAAGAGCTGTTTGCAGCGCCTCCTTCCTTCCACCTGTCACTCTAGGTGGCCATGTCCCACTGCCCCTGGGGTGGATCCAGGGCTCCACACACGGCCATCGGCCCTCTGTTAAACCACATGTGTGTGATGCAGAGGAAGGAACCTGTAATCTCACTCCCAGGCCTCTGCCACCTGAACTACAGGTGAATGCCATTTGGTGTCAGTTGTAATAGGGCTTTTAGTGTGCATAGACATCAAACCACTAGAGGGCAGTAGTTTATATATTGCACTCTAAGCCCCTTTAAGTCTGGAGGGTCTCGCTCAGAGCTTGCAGGGGGCCGTTCCAAAGGCCATGAGCCTCACTGACTGGGTCTTTGAGGCTTGATTTTCCCTGTGTCCAGCAGCTGTATTGGCTCTGGCCTTGCCTCCTCTCCTCCCACTAAGCGTCAGAGTACAGCTGGGTGACACTTTTTTGCCAAATAGTAAATTCACCATAAAATTCCTTTTTCGGGGCACAGAATTTGGGCCAAACACGGTGAATAGTTTCAGGCACAAGAAAGCCTGAAAGCAAGAAAGGTTTAGCGAATGTCTAAACAAACCAGGTTGCCGTTTTTGTTTCAAGTCGGCATTCCAAGTGTTGCATTCAGCGCTAGTGATATCGTTGTGGTGGTTTTTGTTTCACTGAGAAAAAAATGAAAAAAACCTACTTTGGTTTGAAACAAAATGAGTTATTTATTTATTTATTTATTTATTTATTTATTTAGGGTTTAGCCACCAAACAAAACCAACCAGTGATTTCTTCAGCTCTAATTAAGGGAGACAGTGTTCTGGAGCGGGTGGCAGGACGCCAGGGTTCTCTTCTCTGCGCTGACTTGCTTGATCGTGGGCCCCCTCTCTGCTGGTTCTGTAAAGCACTCTGCAGCCGCGTTAGTGGGCTAGCAGTGGGAAACGCCATCTCATGCATGTTCACGCTGGGTTCTGTGCCTAACATGAGACCCTCTAGCGGCAAGGTCACAAGATTGGGTGGCCAGGCGACTGCTTCTGGCGCTGCTCACTGATGGTTGTAGTGTCTCTGCTTGTATCTCGCTGCCTCCTGCCCGCTGCTTGCCCTGGTGGAAGGAGAGGCTCTGGTGCTAACCCTGGGGCTCCCCGGCAGGTGGCCTGCATGCAGTTTATCAACATTGTGGTGCACTCGGTGGAGAACATGAACTTCCGCGTCTTCCTGCAATACGAGTTCACTCACCTGGGGCTGGATGAGTATCTGGAGGTGAGGCCGCTCTGACCACTGAGTTCTGAGGGAGGGGAGAGAGGGCTGGTCTGTACGCCCTGATCACTGGAGGTGTTAGCCATTGTCCTCTCAATGAGGGACATCCTCTGTCTACAGCCATCTCCCTTGTTCACACGTGCCACGTGTGACATCCCAGCCTGGGCTATCGGCCACGCAGCCTGGAAATGCTGGGACAGAGAAGGACTGGCTAGGACTGGGGTCCTCTGGCTCCCTCTTCCCCAGAGCCACATTCCAGAGGAGGAGCAGGGTGTTTCCGGAGGCTGCGCGGAGACCCCAGAAGAGGAGGTGTGGGTGGCTGCGCATTCAGCTGAGAATGATCGATGCTCCCCGGTAGGGTTAAGGGCTGGGCTGGGCCTGGCTTTGAATGGGGATCCTTGCTATCTTGTGACAGAGGCTGCGTTACACGGAGAGTGACAAGCTGCAGGTGCAGATCCAGGCGTACCTGGATAACATCTTCGACGTGGGCGCCCTGCTGGAGGACACAGAGACCAAGAATGCTGTGCTGGAGCACATGGAGGACCTCCAGGAGCAAGTGGGGCAGGTGAGGGCCCTGGGGCACCAGCCAGGGCAGGTAGGGAGCGAGGAGCCATTCCTGCTAAGGGCGTCTGCAGGTGCTGATCTGCGTATGGGCAGGAAAACACTGCCATGTGCTCAGCGTGTCTCTGTGACCTGACAGCGGGAAGGGATTCCAGGGCTGCTCCTCCATGGCCCTAGCACCGCCCAGCTCCGGGACAGGAGGGCTGGTTGCTTTGGTCCCTGCTGTTCCAGTTTTTGGCCAATGTTAGGTGCTAGGGAATAAGGCCTCCATGCTGCCTGTAGCTCTATCAGCCCAGGAGCTTTGACTGAGTATGCTGACTCTGCCGCTTAGCCCAGGGGTTCCCCATGGCCTGGGCTTGCTGCTGGAGGGGGGACACTGGGACTTTTCTCCTGGGCAGGGGGCTCCCAGCATGGTACAGAGGAGGTGGTCTGCTGCACACGCCTGCTCCTGGCATTGGGACTGTGTCATCTGCAACTTCCCTCCTCCCTCCACATGTTGGGAGCCCGTGCCCTGGCCCACCCCATGGCCCCGCTCATGGGGGACTGGCTGAATGCTGACTCCTCTCGCAGCTCACAGAGAAGCTCCAGGATGCGGAGAATGAGTCAATGGCCAAGATCGCGGAGCTGGAGAAACAGCTGAACCAGAAGCGCCGTGAAGTAGAGACACTCCGGGTGAGACCAGTGGGGAAGGGAGGGGGGGCACCAAAGCTAGGGGTGGGGAGCAGCCAAGTGGGAAGGTGCAGAGGGCAGTGGGAGAGGTGTCGGGTGGGGTGGGGGAGGTATGGGAGCAGGGAGACGGGGAGAGGCTGGTTCTGGAGAATGGTGGGCGTTCCAGTGGGGAGATGTTCCTACATGGAGATCTTGCAATGCTGCTGCCAGCCTCCCCAAGTGGCTCCTCTCCCGGCGCGGCGGTGCTAGGACTGGGGCCTCCTGCTGTAGGTGGGCTCCCAGCACCGAGCTGCCAGTGCCGGAGATCGGGGGGGCAAGGTGGTGGCTCTCTGTTCGTGGATGATCCCCCCGCCCCTCTCTGGATCTCTCAGGCAGGCTCGTCCCTGCTGGCTCCTGCACGAGACACAGGAGATCAGGTCCCTCTGCCGGGGGGGGCAGGATGAGACTGATGCCCGCTGTGCTGTGTGTGTCTGCCCAGGAGCGGCTCAGCGAATCCAGCAGCCAAGCCAGCTCCCCGCCGCAGCAGCAGCAGCAGAGGCTGGCGGATGCCCGGCTCTTGGCCTTGGAGCAGAAGCTGGAGGAGCTGGAGGAGAAAGGGTTAGTCCGGATCCTGCGTGGGCCAGAGGGAGCCGTTGCCATCGAGATTGTCCCTGTTGTCATGGAAACCACAGCAGTCTCCACGGATACTGTAGAAGCCTCCGCCTCTACCAGCACAGGTACCTTCAGTGGGCAGCGTAGCTGGGGGCTGCAGGGGTTAATAGGATGGGGTCAGGGGTCCTAGGCTGGGACCCCAGCATTGGGAGTGAGGATCTGAACATTGGGCCACCATGTCCCAGCCCTGTGCTCCTCCCCTCTGGGCTGTCCCGGCTGGAGCTGCAAACCCCAGAGCCCTCAAAGGGCTGGATCCCCACAGCAAGAGTCTCATGCTGGTGCTGGCCCTGCTGCCCATCGGCTGCCTGTGTTCTTCCCATTGTGCACACGGGCCGCTTCCTGGGATCGGGGCCCCGTGCCAGGTGCTGCACAGATACGTTTCAAAGCACTCTGTCTGCACCTCCCAGCTGAGGATCTGAAAGCATTTTACAGAGGAGGGTCAGCATCATACACCAATGGTACAAATGGGGAAACTGAGGCACAGAGGGGGACGGTGACTTGCCAAAGGTCACTCAGCGGGTCAGTGGCTTGGGACAAATGCCTCTGCCTCTTGCTGAGCCTAGTCACTCCATTGCTGGCAGGGTGGATGGGTGACATTTCTCTTTCTTACTTTGCAGATTTCACATCTCCTTCCATTTGCTCCCCACTGCCGTCCCCTGCTGCTGCCCAGACGATTCCTCCGCCTCCCCCACTGCCCCACACTGAAGACACTGGCTCTGCCAACCTGCCTTCTCAGCAGCAAGCCCAACCTTCTGCACCCCCTCCAGCTCCACCCCTTCCTGGGAGCGACACACCTCCGCCTGCCCCGCCTCTTCCCGGGGTCGAAATCCCACCACCTCCTCCCCTCTCAGTGGAAGGTGGCCCAGCCCCTCCTCCCCCTCCGCCCCCACCCCTGGGAATGCCAGCTGGAGAGGTCAGTGGCCCAACCACAGCAGCCAGTTCAGGTGAGTCCAGTTTCTGAGACGCAATGGTGTCCATGTGGGATGGCGTGTGCAGGGTGAGAGCCAGAGCACAGCGCTGGGCAGAGGGGCCAGAGGTGCCCTGGGGAGACGGATCCCCTGGTTATCCACAGAGCAGGCGTAGCTTGGCCAGCATCAGTTACAGCACAAAAGAGACGGTTAGTCCCCTGGTCCTGACAGCCCTCAGCCTCCGCTGGGCCAGCCAGAGGAATGGGTTTGGGTGTGATGTGGAGACTGATCTCACCCATCACTTCACAGCCATCCCCAAACAGCCTTCAGCTGAAAATGACCTGGGGCCAGTCTGACCCCCAGACCTAGCAATGAAACCCCCTTGCTGGCCTGTGTTAGACCATGGGTCCATCTAACTCAGTATCACACCCGTGGCCATTCTAGCTCAGGTCCTGGCCACTTAGCCTGGTCCCTGCCCTTCTGCCAACTGGATCGGAACATGGATCCATCTGCTGCCTTGCCTCTGGTGGCAAAGCCATGCTCCAGGGAAAGGAGATTGCCCACAATGCACTAGCTCGATAAGAGCTGGGCTGTGCTCTCATGGCGGCGTGAAAACCCTTCCACAAGCTTTGTGATGGTGTTGGAGGAGCTGTGAGGTCCCAGTTGTCCTGGCACCGCAGGTTGGTTCTGTGGGCGCTCACGGCACGCTTTCCAGCCCACTCCTCTCCCTCCCTCTCCCCGCTAGCTGTCAAGATCAAGAAGCCGATTCAAACCAAGTTCAGAATGCCCATCTTCAACTGGGTGGCTCTGAAACCCACCCAGATCAATGGGACCATCTTCAACGAGCTCAACGACGAGAAGGTCCTGCAGGTGAGGCTGCCTTGCCCTGGGTGGATGGGCTGAGGGGCGGAGCAGGCTCTGAGCTGTGCTGCGTGGAGACTGCCCAAACGGCCTGCAGGCTGGACTGGTAGCCTGGTGCCACGAAACTGGAGCACCCAGCCCTAGCACAGCCCAGCCTCCTCTCCCAGCCCAGAGAGATGAGATGGGACAGCAGAGAGAAGAGCCTCCTGCCTGCCAGCGTGCTGGGAAAGGTGGCTGGAGGAGGCTCTTCAGCACCCTGGAGAGGGGCTCTCTAGTGCTGGGACAGTTTCATGGATGTCACCAGTAGGAAGCCAGCCCAGCCTTAGAGGAACGGGCTCCCCACCTCCCTTGCACTCCCCCACATTGTGCTGGCGCTCTCCCTCCCTCTCTCCATCTCTGTCCTGCTGCATTCTGCCTCTCCTCTCCGCTCCCCTCCCCGCAGGAACTGGACATGAACGACTTTGAGGAGCAGTTCAAGACGAAAGCTCAGGGCCCCAGCTTAGACATCAGCACCCTGAAGGTGAAGGCTGCTCAGAAGGCCCCTAGCAAGGTGACGCTGATCGAGTCCAACCGAGCCAAGAACCTGGCCATCACACTCCGCAAGGGTGGCCTCAGCATCGACAGCATCTGCAAGGCCATCCAGACGTGAGTACCCCGGGGCTGGCAGGAGATGGGGCAGCTTGTGAGGAGCACATGGCTTGGACACAGCCTGGCTGCAGGGTCTAGAGCCAGGGCCTGTGGGAGGAGACGCTTCTTCTGCTCTCGGTCTTCGCCAGCGGGGCGTCCTTCCACTCCAGGGCGGAAGGACCCCCCGCCACCGAATTACTGCCGAAGCCGAACCTGCTGCCAAAGTGCCCCGAAGACTCACGGCGGGGGCTCCCCACCACCAAATTACCACCGAAGACCCGGCTGCACTTCGGCGGTGGGTCCCACTTTGGCGGTAATTCAGCAGCGGGGGGCCTCTGCCGCGGGTCTTCAGGGCACTTCAGCGGCAGGTCCTGGAGCAGAAGGACCCCCTCTGCCTCCAAATTACCGCTGAAGCGGGAGCCCCCTGCCATTGAAGACCCCAGGCCCCCAGAATTCTCTGTGCGGCCCTGCTGATTTGATGGCGTGTGAGGGGTGAGAGATGGCCTGGAGCGGGTTTAAGGGCTTGTCTACATGGGGAAACTTACTGGGTAATTGTAGCACCGGTAGCTGTGCTGGTGAATTCCCTGTGATGGGAGTGGAGAACTGCAGCCAGCCTTTGCAGACACTGCGTTCAAGGCACTTGGAGAGGAGACGGTCGCTGGAGAGGCAGGGGAGTCAAGGTGACTTGTGAGGATTGACAAGGCAAACCATGTGATGGGAGAGGAGCAGAGACATCAAGGGTGGAGGACACAGAAGCATGGAGAGAATCAGCCACTCTGGCCAATGGGGACAAGGGATGAGCTGGCAGGGAGGAAAGGGCTGAGACACAGATGGCCCTGGGGGGAGAGGAGCTCAGGGCGAGCCGGGCGTGGGGAAGGCCAGCTCGCGGGCGGGACAGAGTTTATCCAGAGCCGCAGGCCAAACGGGGCAGGAAGGGCGAGGAAATGAGCGGTGAAGGCTGTTCCCGGCTAGCAATGCTGTAGCTGCGTGTGCGATGCTGCACTGGCCTGTTTGCCTCCCTCCCCCAGGTACGACTTGCAGAGCCTGAGCCTGGATTTCCTGGAGCTGCTGCAGCGCTTCCTGCCCACTGAATATGAGCTAACGCTGATCCGCAAGTACGAGAAGGAGCAGCGGCCGCTGGAGGAGCTGTCGGACGAGGACATCTTCATGATCAAATTCAGCCAAATCCCTCGCCTCGCCGAGCGCATGAACATCATGACCTTCCTGGGCAACTTCAGCGACACCGCCCAGCTCCTGATGCCGGTATGGGCCAGAGCAGGCGGCCGCCTGGCCTGCACCTGCAGTGACCTGGGCGGGGGCTCTTCCGGGGGCCAGGGGTAATGAGTCAGAACGCTCCCGCCTGGGCCTCCTCCGGGACTCGATGAGATCAGCAAGCAGGGGTTTGGGGACGCTGAGAAGCACTGCAGGCCTCCAAAGAAAAGCTGGGGGATCACAGGCATTTACTCTTCACCAATCTGGCTTCCAATCTGCCCAGTCGGGTCGGAAGACCCAGGGAACTGCCTTGGTACATCTGAAGCTAGTTCAGAGCCGCCCCGTGCACTGGAGGACGTCTGCATGGGCAGCTCGCCTCCAGGGCTGGGACAGTGAGGAGGGCAACCCGCCAGGACGGTGGTGCCTCAACTGAGCCATGGAGTGGGAGAGCCCAGGGCCGGGGCGGCCGTGAGGAACTGGGAATGTTCTTGATGTGGTCTTTGAATGCTGAGTGGGAAGTGTTGGCCTGGGAAAGTTGCAGGGGAGTTTGGCTGGGACTGGCTGCATTGGGGATGGGAGACTTTCCTTGAGGGAGGATACCTGAGCAGGTAACATGAGAACCAGGAGGGAGGTGGAGGCCAGGTGACACCTCTGCCCAGGGAATCTGGACAAAGGCTGGGGGAGGAACCGGGGGAGGATGAGTGAGAGGCTGGAGGGAGTTTGTTTGGAGCTGGCTGGGAAATGGAAGGGAGCCCCGATGGGGCTCTGGTCTCCCAGTGCGGCTCTGGCCTCCCTGGCCCCCCACATTGCCCTAACTGAGGGGGTCCTGTTGTTTGTACCGGCAAGGCCTCTCTTGGACTGTGTTCCTGTCGTCTAAATAAACCACCTGCTTTACTGGCTGGCTGAGAGTCACGGTGAATGGCAGGAAGCCGGGGGTGCAGGACCTTGAGTCCCCCCACTCCATGACAGCGGCCAAGCCGGGGGAGCCCAGGGCTGGGGTGGCAGGGGCTGCAGGTCACGATCAAGGGCCAGGGCCTTGGGATGAGTGGGTCCAGAACCCAGCCTGAGTGGTGGTGGCTGTCTGGAAGCACTGGGACCCGTGGCATTGTGCATTCAGGGTGGATGGGGATCCTTGTTTGGGGCAGGGCTCGGCGCCCAGCTCTGGGTACAGTTGGGGGCTCCCTGGTGGGGATGCCTGGGGAGACTCCTGCGTGGGGTGGGGCCAGCGTGGGGGCCTTGTGCTGCTGAGGGAGGGGTGGTTTGTGCTGAGCAGGAAGCAGTCTCTGCAGGCGCTTTGGAGCCAGGCTGTGCCTTGCTGGCCCCTCTCACCTGCCTCTCCCTCTGCCGGCAGCAACTCAACGCCATCATCGCCGCCTCCATGTCCCTCAAGTCCTCGACCAAGCTCCGCAGCATCCTGGAGGTGAGGGGCTTGGGACCGACCGGAGCAGCCCCAGCGGGGAGCGGAGTTCCAGTGCCTGGCTGGGCTTGCTCAGAAGTTCCTGTGGGGCAGGGGGACTGCTCTTTAGGGGCATGGGCTGGCGGGGGGAGCCCAGGCTGGGCTGGGCTGGGCTGGGCTCCTGTCTTGGCTGCGGGGCAGGGGCTGGGCTGGGGGAAGGGTCCAGGCTAGGCTGAGGGGGAGGGGCTAGGTGCAAAGACTCCCCCAGGCATCCTGCAGCCAGTTGGCTGGTGTCCTGAGCTGCCAGGCTGGGTATCTGGGATGAGTCTCGGTGCCTTCCTGCCCTGTGCCCAGGCCACTTCCCCACTTCAGGGGGGTGCCCCCACTGTTTGGCTAACAGAGATGGGCGCCCTGGGCCCCAGCTGCCCATGGGAGCCACAGCCTGGCAGGGCTGCCCAGCCCTGCCCCTGCCTGGTGATTGTTAGCAGCCATCTCTCTGCAGATCGTCCTGGCCTTCGGGAACTACATGAACAGCAGCAAGCGTGGAGCGGCCTATGGCTTCCGGCTGCAGAGTCTCGATGTGGTAGGTTGTTGGGGAGAAGAGCCCCCCTCAGCCCACAGATCTCTGGGGACAGGAGTCCTGATAGTCACCTGCGGTGACCGGACAAGGGGGAGAAGGGTCAAGCAGCAGGTCTTGCACTGGGGGAGTGGGGAGCTGGCATCTGGGGGCTTCTGACTTTGTCAGCCAGGTCTGCCCCAGTGAGGAAATCCAGCACTAGATCAGAGGGTCTGCAGAATCTGCTTTCGCTGCCAGGGCATGAACAGTGAGGGAAGATCATGCCAGGGAGGGGTGCTGCTGGCTAGGTGTGGGCACTGGGGGCGCTAGCAGGAGGTGGACAGTGGCAGCTGGGAACTGAAGGAAGCAGGAGGTTGGTAGGGGACGAGTGGTGCTGGCTGGGAGTGGGCTTTAGGGGGTTGCCAGGGTGGGTGGTGGCGACTGGGTATGGGTGGTAGTTGGTGGCTGGGAGCTGAGGGTGGCGACTGGGTATGAGGCAGGGGGTGGAGGGTGGCGGCTGGGTATGAGGCAGGGGGCGGAGAGTGGTGGCTAGGTATGGGCTAGGGGGGCAGAGGGTGGTGGCTGGGTATGAGGAGGGGCGTGAGGCGGGGTATGAGGCAGGGGCGGAGGGGTGGCGGCTGGTATTTGGGGCAGGAGGGTGAGGCGTGGGTATGAGGAGGGGTGGCGGGGGTAATGAGCAGGGGCCGGAGGGTGGCAGCTGTGTATGGGGCAGAGGGTGAAGGGGGGTGGCTGGGTATGAGGATGGGGGTGGCTGGGTATGAGGCAGGGGGCGGAGGGTGGCGGCTGGGTATGGGCAGGGGGGGCACTAGGCGGCAGCTGGGTATGGTGGCAGCTGGGTACGGGCACGTGGGGGCGGCAGGGGGCTGGTGGCTGGGTGCCGGTTCTGGGGGTGGCCACCTGGGCACGGCCCCAGCCTGACTCTGCCGTCCCCCAGCTGCTGGAGATGAAGTCAACGGACCGGAAGCAGACGCTGCTGCACTACATCGTGCGGGTGATCATGGAGAAGTACCCGGAGCTGACGGGCTTCCACACCGAGCTGCACTTCCTGGACAAGGCGGGATCAGGTAGCGGGCATGGTGGGGGCTCAGGGTACCCGCAGGCGGGGCCAGGCCCGAGCCCTGGGGAGGTGGAGCTGGAGGGCCGAGTCCCTGATCCGGACAGGGCTGCGTGAAGCCTGTCGGAGGAGCCGGGCCCTAAAGGAAGGACTGGGAGATCAGGGCAGTCCTGGCCCTGCAGCCCTGACGCTCCGTTCTCCACTGCCCGCCCAGTGTCCCTGGACAGCGTGTTGCAGGACATGAGGGCCCTGCAGCGGGGCATGGAGCTGACCCGCAAGGAGTTCATGCGGCAGGACGACAGCCAGGTGCTCAAGGACTTCCTGAAGGCCAACACTGAGGTGATGGAGAAGCTGCAGACTGACAGCAAGACCGCCCAGGTAGGTGGGTCGCCTCAGGCCAGGGGGGCCGATGCTCTGGCGAGGGAGCTGGACCGAGTCTGCCTAGGGGGGTAGGCGGGGGGCTGATGCTCTGGTGTGGGGGCTGAGCTGAGGGCGCACTTGGCCCGGAAGGGGACCTGGTTGGAAGGCCGAGGCCTGTTGGCAGTGCAGGGGGAGGGCTCAGGTGGGGTTAATGGGGGGGCTCTGCCTCTGGAGCAGGCTTCCAATGGGAGCACCATTGGGAAGGGGGGTTGGGGGGATGCTGAGGGGGCAGGCTTGGGAAGCAGGCAGAGTTCCTGCGTAGTGCTGTCGACCCCTAGCCAGAGCAGGACTCCTTGGCCCCAGCCAGCTGTTGTCAGCCTGGGAGCAGGGAGATGGGAGTGGGGCCTCCAGGACCCTGGCCCGGGAATCTACCTGGGGGTGGCTGCGCTAACGGGTCCCCCCTGCCGGCAGGAGGCCTATGAGTCAGCTGTGGAGTACTTCGGCGAGAACCCCAAGACCAGCCCCCCCACCATGTTCTTCCCCATCTTTGTGCGCTTCGTCAAGGCCTATAAGGTAAAGGGGCCTGGGGCCAGGGGGAGAGGCCACGCTGCCCTGCAGCCCGTGGGGCGACCATGGCAAGAGGATGGCAGCAGCCCTGGGAATCGGCTTTGGCTGGGTCTGGCTTATGCCAGCAAGGACCCCGTGGACCCCACTGATGCAGGGCATGTTAGCTGGGCGGACTGGGTCCGGGATCCATGAGGGACGGGCACAGAGCCCCACAGCGCTGAGAGGCCATGTGCCGCTGGAACCCTGTGGGGCTCGAGCAGGGTCTGCCCAAAGACTGGCCCCGGGCCCAGCATGCAGGGCCAGTTCCAGCCAGGCTTTGCAAGCTCATCTGCTGCGATCCCTCGCAGGCAGGAGGCGGGGTGGGTCTGCCTCCGGGGCGGTGGGGTGGAGAGCCCCAGCCCCTCTAACCAGTGCCCACGCTGTTCTCCTCCCAAGAAAGTGGAGCACGACATCGAGCTGTGGAGGAAAGAGGAAGCAGCTGCCAAAGAAGTGGAGTCCAATTCCCCCAGCAAGCCGGAGCCAAAGGTACGAGCCAAGCTGTAACCCCCCGAGCTGGGCGCCACATCATCCCACAGCCATGACACCAAGCACCTGTCCCACGTGCTTGTTCAGGAGCCTGGGGTGCCTTTCCCAGGAGGTGGGGTGTCAGAGCCAGCCTCTTGCCAGCTCCCATGTTCTGCCTCCCTAAAACCTCCCCTGGCCATTGGATTCTTCTTCACTTCCTCTCATAACCCAGAGTGTAGCACTGCCATGTGCTGGTACACAGCTGCCATGCTCCATCCCAGAGGTGGCTGCAGTTCTGTGGTGGGTGAAGTGCTTTGGAGTCTCCTCCTATTGAAGAAGGAGACACTGTCTGTGAGGGGCCAGGTGGCTGAGGGCACTAACTTCTCTCCTTTCCACGGTGGCTACTGCAGTCTCCTGTCCCCAAGGCCAAGCGCCAGCAGATGGACATGATCGCTGAGCTGAAGAGGAAGCAGCTGGTGAAGGAGCCTCTCATTTACGAGGGAGGAGATGGCGCCATTGAGGATATTATTTCAGGTAAGGGGGCACAGACTCAGAGACCAGTGGGGTCTCCCAGGTGTGAACCCACAGGCTGACGCCCAAGGGAACTAACCGTAGCCACTGGGCCAAAGGCAGGGCACCTGGTGCAGAGCGGGGGTCTGGCCAGGTGGGTACCAGAAAGAGCCCACTGCTCTGTGATGAGTTTTCTTTGGTCACATGACCACTAACCCCCGCCCCTGTTCCCATACTTCGCCATATGGCACACACCATTGCTGCAGCCAGCTGCCAATCACAGGGCCGTGCCCCAGCTTCGCTTCCCAAGGCACCATCCCCTGCTGTCCCCTCCCCTGGGGCTCAAGGGGGTTGACACCTGGGAGGTACCAGTCGGCTGCGTAGCCAGGAGGAGGGTGTGCCATAGCTGGAGCAGGGTGCAGCTGTCAGGACTCCCAGGCTCTGTGCCCAGCTCTGGCACTGCCGTGCTTGGGGCGAGCTGCATCGTCTCTGGGGATGGGTCCCCCCATCTGTGCAGCAGGCTGGTGCTAGGCACTGGTAGCTGTCAGTGCATGTGTGTGCGCAAAGAGCTGCCAGGGCCGGGACTGAGCGTCTCTTCCTGGAGGCTCCCTGCTGCCTTTCGGTAACGCCCCTAAATCTCCAGCCCCTCAAATCTCCCTGAACTGTGCCAGCAGTGGAGCCATCCCCTGGGCTTGGGCTGAACTGACCTCCCCAGCAGCTGAGGGGGCAGGCTCAAGTCATCCACCCCGTGGGGGGCTCGACGCAGCGATGCAGCGGCTCCGAGCAGAGCTCCTGGCTGCTGGACAGGGCTGAGCTCTCTCCATGCACCTTGGTCTCTCTCTCACATCCTTGGCCTCACCTCCTGCTGCTGCTCTTTCCTGCTCTCTCTCTCTCTCTGCCCCCCCTTCTGCTGCCTCTGGCGGATCGTTCTGCTCAGCGCTGAAGACAGTTCCTTTCACAGCCCGGACAGGCAAGCGCTCGTCCCGGCTCTTGTGCGAGGCCAGCATCAATGAGGAGAGCCCCCTGTAGCTCTAGGTAACGCCTGCCTGGGGAGCTGGGTGCCTGGGCCTGCCTTGGCTGGCGGAGCAGATTCCTGTGCACACACCTGCTGGGAGTTCAGCCGGTTCCCACTGAGCTGGGGGCGCTTCAGGCAGGACGACGCTTTTCAGCTGCCCCAATCCCCTGCCAGCACACGAGTAGGTTGGGGGCTCACGTCCGTCTGTGCGTCACTTCCCTGCCCACGCTGCTTTTGTCTTGTTTGCGCTCACGCTCAGTAGGGTTGGGCCTGGTCCGTGTGGGGAGGGCAGAGGCTTAGACAAGCTGCGGGTGCCTCACCAATCGGTGCAGGAGGCAGCGTGCTTCCCTTGGCGCCAGCACAGAACAGGGAGGCCCAGCAAGGCGCTGGCCCACTCCTGCTGGGCAAGCATTGCGGTAGGAAGCCATGTCCCTGGCTCCTGGCGCTTCTGCTTCCTTCCATGCTGGCTGGATGGGAAAGGCCCCTCCCACCCCACAGCCAGCAGTGGCTGCATGGCAGAGTGGGCCGTGGCCCCAGCATCTGCTGGGGGTGAAAAGCACCAGTGAGGGGAGCTGCTCTCACCCCCTCAGGGCAGGTGCAAAGGGCTGCGTGGTTCCCCCTTGCTGGCCAGACTCCAACCAGGCTCTGTTTTCTCTGGGCACAGGTCTGCGGAACCAGCCATACAGGCGTGGCGACACCGGCCGGTGCAGCGCCAAGAAACGACCCGCTGGCCAGACCCTCCAGGTGACCTCCGACATCTCGCTGTGACCGTCCCGCCTACAGCGAGGCCCTGCCTAGAGGAGGCCAGCCAGCAGTGCCGCTCTGCCCCGCCAGGGGAGAAGGGGTGGATGTGACCCCCAGGGACTGGGCCACCATGGCCACCGGCCTGAACCAAGGACTCTCACACCAATGGGAGAATCTCTGCTCGCAGCTTCAAGCCGCTTAACTGCTCCGAGTGCCAGTTGGTGCCATGCACACCCTTCCCCCCCCAATCAGCCCTGCACCCTGCATGTCTGGCACAGGGCTCTCCCCCCTAGCCAGGCAGCCGCCAAGTCACTGGCTGTAGGGGGAGGGGAATGTTGTGCGTGTGGCAGCTGCTTGAGCTGACCAGGGCCCCGATAGCAATTCCCATCCCTCATCTCCCTCAAGCACCAACGGTCTGTTCTAGCCCTGCCTTCCTGGGGCCTGGCAGCCACTGTCTGGCTTTGGGGGCACAGTCCATGGACTGCATCTTCTCCTGTGACCTCCCCTCCCCTGGCCTGACTGGCCACCTCCAGCTGCCGGGGAGCTGACCCCAGTCCCAGTCCCCCAATAGGCCTTGACACTGCTTTGCTCCTTGCCCCCTGCCCTGTTCTGTGTTATAGTGAGGACAGATCGCCCAGGCGGCCCTACAGGGCAGGGAGAGCACAAACCCTCTTGGCTGGCAGGTGGGAAGAGGTTGACCAGCCATCCTGCTCCAAGGGGCTTTGTCTTACATATGCACCTCTGTCCCGAAGAGTCTCACTGGTCACCTTACGGGGGAAGGGTATTTTAGGATGGCTTTTAAATGTCTTCCTTGGCTTTCCCTTTACGCTGCGCTGTGTGGAGGAGGGAGAGAGGGAGGGAACACCCCTGTTCTGCCCTGGGCTCAGGATGGATCATGGGAGCAGCCCCTTTCTCATCCCCAGGAACCAGGGAGGCTCAGAAATGACAATCAACAGGGGTAGAGCATCACTATTCCTCACATCACCACAAGGTGTCACTCTTTCCCCATAACAGCTGCACCCCCCCCTCCCCCCGCTGGGCTGGTGCTGCAGCTCAGACCGTGCCCGCAATGCCCTGGGCAGGGCCAGAGCCCCTTGTACGGCTAAACCGTTCCCAGGCAATGAGTGACAATCCAACCAACTGGCTCTGGGCTACAAGGCTGGCCTGTGCACGTCTATCAAAGCCCTTAGCGCACACAGCTGGCTCCATGGGTGCCCCTATTGCCAGCTGTGCCATCCTGGCTGCAGCGCAGGCACGTGGACCTGGCCAGCTGCAGCAACCACGGGCGCAGCGCAACTCCAGCGTGTAACCCACAGCCAGCTCCAGCGAGGCCTGTGTGCTGCAGCTCCCCAGCCCCGCGTCTCACGCCTCAGAACCATTCGCTGTTGGACTGGCACAGGCCCCTGCTTGCTGGAGTAGAGGAGCCTGCTGGCACAGCAGAGCCATTAGTTCCAAGGTGCATTTACCACTGTGCTAGCCCCCTTCCCGCGCCCTGACTCAGGGCTCACAGCTGCCGTGGATCGTGCCCGGCCAGAGCTGTGGGCGCTTCCTGCTGTAATTAAGAGGCAAAATGCCAACTGCTTGGTATCACTCACAGCCGCTCATCACAACGCAGGGGGTGGGGGGGAAATGAATGTGTAACTTATACTATGCCTTGAAAAAACAGGACCTGCTCCTTTGTAGACATTATTTTTATATCCTGGCTGGGAGGCCTGGTTTAATCCAGCGCCGAACTGCTAATAAACCCACTAGGGCTCCAGTGCCTGGCTGCTCCCGTGTGGCCTCCTCGGCCAGCGTGTGAAACGTCGCCACCATCCCTTGGGGTATGCGGGGCTGGGGGATGGGGTTGGTCCCATGGGGTGGGGACATTGTGGTGGTAGAGACAAGTGTTTGAGCTTACAGCCCAGAGCTCTGCACACTCAAAACACATCTGTCACCACCACCGCTGGGCCAGCAGAGAAGATATTGCCTTACCCCCCCTTGTCTCTCCAGGGAGTGAAGCAGCAGCAAGGAGAAACTACACTCCAGAGCATGGAGCTTAAGGCAAAGCCTGGGGCAGTTCAGGGAGAGCATCACTCACTCAGCGCTGAGCGCACTTCTCGGCCGCCACTGAGCAGTACCGCGGAGACACTTTCCCACATAAGTGATTCCTGCAGTCACCAGTGGGAGGTGAGACCTCCAGGCTGGAAGGGAGCTGCTGGCATGTTGGGAGCAGTTTGAGAACCCAGCACTTTATCTGCCTCAGCTGCTCTAAGGCCTTAGAGAGAGTGCTGGGCACCACGCCTCCAGCGATCATTCTTGCCCCAAACCACCAAGAGCAAGGAGGGAAGACATGCCCTGCCTCAGGTCATCAGCAGGGCCAGCGTTCAGCCCCAGGCCTCCTGCTACCCAGCCCAGTGCCCTGCTGGCCCAGTCTATTTGTAAGTGTCCCAGACACTAGGGCCCTCACACCCGGGCAGCTCCTGTCCTGATCCTTAGTCCATTGTTTCCCTTCTCTTCAGTTCAGCTAAGTTACAGGCCAGTGCCACTTTCATGTCTTCGGTGTGATTATAACCTTCCCCTGCTGGGCAGTTATGCTCCTACCACTGCTCTTCTGTATTACAAACACTGTAGCCCTGCAGCTCCCAACAGCAGAAGCCAGGGTACCAGATACTCACCAGGGGCTTGCTCCCATCAAAGTTCTGTATGTCCTGAACCTGGTTACTTAGCTCACGGAGTTTGATGCTTGGAATTCGGCACCTGCTGGCCCTAGCCCTAAACAGGAGCACTGAATCAAAGCAAAAGTCTAGCACAACTTCAGAGGTGGTTTCTCTTCTATGTTGCCTTTATGTATCAAAAATTAACAGAAATCCTTTGGAAAGGCTTGCATGATCCAAAGGCCTCAGCCCCCAGCTTTTCCCTTACTCGGGTACAGTCTGTGCCCACACGCTCAGGCTTCTCAATTGAAGATGGACAGTTGCTTGCACTAGGGCTACACGCAGTGATGCAGCAGGTCCCTTCTAGTCCTAGGTCCCAGATTCTCCTGGTGCAGCAGAGCCCCCTCTCCAGCCCCCCAGAAGGAACCGTGTTTCCCTCTCAGCTGTGGCATAAGGGCTGATTGTCCTACATGTGGCAAACAGAAGCCTGAATCTGTATGTGGCTGCAGGAGCGGTGCTCAGTGTATTGTTCTAACAGCATAACCCTGGGGGGACCTCACCCTGCACTCATCAGAAGACGTGGAACCTCTTTCTGCTGCACAATGACTTGGTTTCGGCTGAAGTTTGTGGCCTAGGCACTGTCGCAGCCATGCCCACTCTTGCTCCTGGGCCAGTCAGTGCAGTTCACCTGCTTTCATTGCAGAGCTAGGCCCATGTTAGATATTTCCATTGGAAGCTGGTAGAAGGCAGGACAGCGACTGCTCCACTGAGCATCTATTTATCTTCCACCATCCCAGCCAGCTAGCAGCAGGAATTTAGTAAAAAGGACATTAAAAAAAAACAAAAAAACCCAAACCTCTGGTTTAGGCTACAACCGAAGTGTTCAAAGAGTTGCAGAAAATCTACACTGCTAGTGGGAAATGCCAGCATGGCTCTAACCTCCACCCATGGGCACACAGAATTGTATCATAGAATATCAGGGACCTCAGATCATCCCCAAAGCAGGACCAATCCCCTGAGTTTTTTTTTTTATTATTATAACCCCCAGTTCCCTAAGTGGCCCCCTCAAGACTTGTGCTCACACCACCGAGCTATCCCTCCCATAGCCAGTGGAGGTGAAAAGCAACTTCCAGGGAACAACTGGACCTTTGGATAGATCAGGGGTGGGCAAACTACAGCCAAAGGGCCACATCCAGCCCTTCAGACCTTTTAATCCAGCCCTCAAGGTCCTGCCGAGGAGCAGGGTCCAGGGCTTGCCCCACTTCGGCACTCCATGCAGCTCCTGGAAGCAGCAGCATTGTCCCCTCTGGCTCCTACATGTAGAGGCAGCCAAGGGGCTCTGCATGCTGCCCCCAGCCCCAGTGCCACCCCCGCAGCTCCCACTGGCCAGGACCAATCGGAGCTCCTGGGGCGGTGCCTACGGACAGGGTAGCATGCAGAGCTGCCTGGCCACACCTCCACGTTCCAGAGAGGGGATATGCCATTGCTTCTGGGAGTTGTTTGAGGTAAGTGCCATTGGCACCTGACCCCCTCCCATGCCCCAGCCCTGCTCCCCCTCCTGCCATCTGAACCCAGCACTCTCATCCCCAGCCCCACCAGAGCCCTCACTCCCCCCCCCGCACCAGCTCTGAGCCCCTTCATGCACCCTGAACTCCTCATTTCTGGGCCCACCACAGAGCCTGCGCCTCCCACACCCCAACCCTCAATTTTATGAGGATTCATGGCCCATCATACAATTTCCTTACTCAGATGTGGCCCTTGGGCCAAAAAGTTTGCCCACCCCTGGGATAGATGCATGGGATGGGCACCATCTCTGTGCTGCATTCTAGGTCACTCAGTGCCTTTAACCTGATACTTAAATACCATCAGCTTCACAGGGCCTGTGCTCAGCCCCACTTAGACCTTTTATAGAGCAGGCGACCTACCTTCCTTCCAGATTGTGGCTTTGATGAGAAACCATGTAACAATGCTGGGGTAGAACTTGTGTTTTCAACACACCAATTCCAGCCTCACATACAGCTGAGCACATGCCATGCCCAGGTGGCAGGTACGAGGAAACAGCCTTCTAGCCTCTTCAGGTTTCCTCTACTGGCCTGAGCAAGGAACACAACAACATGCTCCTAGATGCACAGTCAGTGAGCAATCAAAAGGCAGAACCAGTGGACTGAACCAGCAGGTTGCTGACTGCTCAGAGCTAACTTTGAACCCCATCCAGATTGTTTAGGGATTAGCGTGTGCGCTGAATGGAAGTGGTCTCAAAGTCTGGTGCTCAGGGTGGTAGGAGCAACCCCTTTTCCTGTCATCTCAGCCATTGATCAAAGTGGTTACTTACCTGTACAGTATCCGTTCTTTGAGCAGCGTTGGGCACAACTGTGCTCCCCCAGAGGGGGTCTATGCACCCAAAGTGCTCAACAGTATCAGGTGCACATACACAGACTTCTGCAGTGCAATGTACGCACTCACTTAAAGGAGAATTGGCCTCACAGGTTGCTTAGTTGGACAGGTCATCTATGAGCCTAGTGTTCAATGCCTGGAAGTTGCTTTCAGTGCAGCCTTGTCACAGCCAATTTATGCCCTGAAGTGATTTATAAACACTTGCAAAGGCAACTTCACTTTCGATCAGCTTGACACCTCCCCTAGCTGGAGGCTGACACTGCTCTCTCAGTGATCCTGTGATACAAATGGGCAGTGAAGTTCTCAGCTGACACTTCACGTAGGTGCTTTAAGGGTACATCTGCACCATAATCAGGAAGTGGGATTGCAGAACTGGGATTGCAGAACTGGGGCGGTGCCACCTGTCAGCCTGCTGCAGAATATTCTGCACTGCTGACACACCTTCACCCCCCAGGGGCGTGTCTACACTGCAAGCAGGAAGAAGAAGTGGAGCATGTACAGACATACCCAAGTCAGCTTTTACCCAGCTAGCTTGAGTAAGAATAGCAATGAAGCCCTGGCAATAGGGGCAAGCCCCACCAGCCCAGGACCCTGCACATGTATTCACACAGCTGCTGCAGCTCCATCATGATTGTTACACACATCAGCTTTGAGCTAGTAGGTTAAGTCCATCTATACACTGTGCACCCCCCCAATCACACTGCAGTGGTGACGCTCTGTCAGCATTACTGGCCATTCTACAGCAGCTGGAGTTATGGCACCATGAGAGTTATTCTGGGAGAACACAGTTGAAGGGAAGGGGGGAAATCTCTATCGGAGCTCCTGCAAACATTCCTGCTCCAGCCCCATTCAGTCCCTGGGCCGATATCCCATACTGAGGTAATATTCAAACAGCCCAGGCTATCCCTGTATATTTTAAAAAGCCTCATACGCTGATGGTTGGAGTCTTTGCTTTGGTGTCCAGCAGCCCAGAGCATGGCCCCTGGAGCAGAACAAAACCTGGATTTCAAGGGGTGGCTCCGGGCAAGGAGGTGGCTCCAAATGATGCAGATTCTCACGCCTGGGAAGGTTTCTGCAAGTGTGACAGAACGAAGTCCTCCTGTGGCTCACCTTGGCACTCCCCGGCAGAGGAGAACTGTCCCAACAGTATGGTTAGCAGGGTCTTGTCCAGCCTACCTTCAGACATCTCAAGCACAGGTCTTCCCCAATTCCACAGCTAAACTCCACCTCCCTATCAGAGCATTTTTCAAGATCCCCAGCCTAGGTTTTCCCTCCTCCTCACATCACTCCCCTCCAGGTTCCTCTCAGCAGCCACCTCCCCAAGGAAGATGTTACTCACCAAGGAAACGAGAATGCTTGACTAGCCTGCAATCGAGGCTAGGGCTGCAGCAGAAATGACCCAACAGGAGCTAGGGACTTGGGGCTAGTTTTAAGCTTAGGCCTAATTGCAGTTAGAGGCCCCCTTTCCCCCTCCCAAGAACTTCCCTTCCTGAAACTGATTAGCATGGCCCTGGTGGGATGAGAAAGGGGGTGGAGCTGTTTGCAAGCCACTTTTCTGTAACCAAATCAGGTGATGTCCTGCAGGAACCCACTGAGGCTGCAGAAGCAGAGCGAAAGGAACCCGACAAATGCAGTTACACAGGCCACCAGCCACTAGAACAAAGAGCTTTATTCTTTTCATTGACAGGTCAACCTGCATCTGAATTTATATTTTTTTAAAAAACTCTCAGTTTTGTAAAGTGTCTCCATGTACAATAAACAGTTCAACCCTATGGAAAACAGGGCAGTTTCCACCCCTCCAAGTAGCACCCAGCACCCTAATAGCTTCTTGTTTTGTTTTCAGTGGCAGAGTTTTGCCTAGACCCTTTCAGGAAGGAGCGGTATGTGCCACCGCTCTCGCTTTTCCTTCATCCTCTGTTCCGTAAGCTGTGGTTCTTCACTGGACAGTGACATGTAATAGCAAGCAGCACCTTCTTACTCAGGCAACTGCATGCATCAGTTAGATCCACTGATTCCAGCGACAAAAGCTTTCTCCCACCTTGTACTCCCATTAGCACTGCAGAGCCCTCCAGCCACAGGGGGAGGGATTTGGAATCTCACTCGGCTCAAGCAGCAACAGAACATTTAACCAAGCTGCACCAGAAGATTGTCATTGGCAACAAGAGTGAAGGCCAATAGAGTCTGAGCTGGAAAGCCATCTCTTACTTGTGAGGAAACCTGATCTGGAATCGTTGAGACAAACATGGTGCCCTCAGGCACCTTATGAAGTCAGTTTACAGAGCAGATCCACACTCCAAGGACAGTAAGGAAGGCGAGTGGCTGGTGGTACCAGTAATGAAAGTCCACAGTCAGCTGGAGATTAGAGGGCTGCTCAGCTGACAAATGGACATATGTCACACAGAAGTTGGGTGCAATGATACGAGGCAACAATGAAGAGAACATCATCAGATTTAAGGTGGACGAGATACGTGGGGCAAAGACACTGGCTAATGCTGGTGTGCCAAAGCACAGGAGGATATACGCATCCTGCCTACCTGGATTCACAAGGGTTTACACTTTTACTCATCGTTCAGATAAGTTCCCAGTATAAAAAGAGCAGCATTAATGCTATAAGTAAAATGCAGAGCTCACTAGCTCTTCAGACGTTGAGGGCTGCTGCACTTTGCTCTAGTGTTTAGCAGAGTTTGACACCAACAGGTTAAAGAGAGGTGGAAGTTACTAAGGAGAAACCGGCAAAATTATGTAGTGTCCCCTCTTATATACCAGAATGAGAATCTTTAAGGGCTTGTCTACATAACCCACTGGAAATGGGCAGCGATCAATCCAGTGGGGGTTAATTTATCACTTCTAGACTAGATGCAATAATCGACCACTGAGTGCTCTGCTGGCAACTCCAGTACTCCACCAGAGCAAGAGGCTTGGGCGGAGTCGACAGGAGAGCATCAGCTGTCGACTTACCACAGTGAAGACACCACAGTAAGTAGATTAAGTACATTGACTTCAGCTACATTATTCACATAGCTGAAGTTGCTTAACTTAGATTGATCCTCCCCCTCAAGTGTACACCAGGGCTCAGTGAGAACAGCGGGTGTGAGAAAGGGTACGTCTGAGTCACGGATATTTTTAGTAAAAGCCATGGACAGGTCATAGGCAGTAAACAAAAATTCGGGCCCGTGACCTGTCCTTGACTTTTACTATATACCCCTGGCTAAAACAGGGGTGAGTGGAGGGAAGCACGGCTTGGCTCAGGAGGGCACTCCGAGTGGGCTCCCTACCCAGCTCCTGGCTCCATGTGCTGCCTCCGCTCCCCCCCAACCCCTGGGTTCTACAGCTCCCATTGGCCTGCAGGTGGAGGCAGCATGTGGAGATAGGAGCGGACGGAGGGGAGTTGCTGTTGCCTTCCCCCCCGCCCACACACACACACCCCAACCGCCAGCCCTGAGCCTCCCCACACCCAAACTCCTGCTGCTGGGGGACAGGGGGGCTTGAGACTGCCCCAGCAGAGGCTGGTGTGCCTGGTCCAGGGGCTACTCAAGCTGCTCAGTGGCCCCCAGGCCAGGTGCACCAGCCATTGCAGAAGTCACAGAATCAGTGACTTCATGACAAACACGGAGCCTTAGGCATGAGTGACCTTTGGGGTGACAGGCAATACAGAAGGTTCCTGGTTTACATCAGGGCTGCGTTCTTAAAAAGGGCGACAGATACCGGGGACCCACTGATTCAACAGTGGCATAGGCACGAGGGGACACTTGGTGGGCAATGATGGGGGGGCAGAGGGGTAGGAGCGATCTGGCCGCCTCTCTCTCTCCTCTCCAGCCAGCCTTATGGGGGAAGGGAGGCAGGGTGCAACAGATGCTCTGCCAAAGGGCTTATGGAAAAATGTGCAGCCCTGCACCCACCCAGGTCAGGGGCTTGGGACAAGCACGGGGGGAGGGGAGGGAAGCAGAGCTGGGACTGGCAGGATGGGTCTGGATGTTAAGTGGGTGGGGCGTGGCCCACCCATGGCTACTCATTTCTGTCCCATATCAGTTGCTCACCTAGAGGGGAACACGTTCCATTCATGTCAGTCCCAATCCGCATACCTGTTTGCGGTACTAAGTTGCAAATGACGGCTCAGGACCAACGTGAATTGGAACACGGTCCCCTACTGATGAGCGACAGATACGCGAAACAATGGCTAAGGGGGAGACGTATACTGGGGGAACTCTGAGTAATGTCACAGCAACACACTGTCAGGTGTTGATTATAATGCCACAGTTTTCTTTATGGACAACAAAGAAAATCCTGCCCCCCAGGAGGAGAGAAAGGAACCAGAGTCCCCACTGCCAATGAATTTGCTGCAGTTGACTAAGCAGTAGGGTTTGGAATTCCTCAGCTCTGTGGAAAGAGGTTCCAACCCTGGCAATGCTAACTCAGCCTTTCACTCCAAGGCAGCAGAACAGTTCCATGTACTTTAGGGCTTCTGAAAACAGAAGGCATGGAGGCTCGTCATCAAAATTAAAAGTTGAATTCCCATGACGCTTTTCTTAAAAGAAAAAGTGTAATGGAACGCAAATCTCCCCTCTCCGTGGGAATGCCATGTGTTATTTACTAGCCAGTTACTGCTAGATGCCAGAGCTGGCTGCATTTCAGCTACACAGATATATACTCTCTCTAGTTTGTTAAGTATTTTGGGATGAAACAAGTACAGAAATGTCACTACACTGAGCAGAAGTGTAGTGACACAGAAGTTCCACTAATCTTGGAATTCACATTTTCAAGAGCTTCGATTTTCTGATTCAGGATTTTTGATCACATAACACAGCCAGAAACATTAATCATGCAAGAGACCATTGGAGATTAGAGGCTTAATGTGCTTGCATCTTCTAATAAAGGGGGAGGAGAACTGTACTTTAGCCCAGCATTACTTGCAAGTTTCACTATAATTTGCAACATGGTCTGTGGACAAATCACTGGCCGGAGTCAGGAACATCTAGTCCCAGCTCTGCCATACATTCAGAGTGTGGTTTTGGCCAAGTCACTGCTTCGCTCTTGCCTCAGATTTCTGATCTGTAAAATGGGGATAAGGAAGTAAGTCTTAGCCATGGCTCTAACAGAGGACTTATGCAGTACCTGTCATTCACTGATGTTGACATGCTCCACAGGGGTTAAATCTAGCTGCCATTCCTCCCATCCGTATTCTATCCATCGTATGGACAAACTGACTCTCAAAAAGGTTAGTCAAGGCAGAGCACAACAGTGGCAAAGCTGGGAACAGAACCCAGGAGTCAACTCTCTAGCCTCCAGACCATGTATTCCCTTCCTTGATATCTATTGTTTACAGTAATGAAGGAGTGGGATAATGTAAGGTCTCTGTGGACCAGAACTACAGAGGGGATGTTGCAATCAGAGGTGAACAGAAAGCCCTTTCCGGAAAGCAGCCCTGCTCCCTTTCCGATTAGAAGCTGCAAACTCAAAAAACAGAGTGCTGCTGGGAAGGGAAACCGGAAACACAAGGATCTGATTATAACCCTTAAACCTAGCCAGTTACAGCTTCTATCTTCCTCCACTGCTCTGATCTTAAGGCAGTGATGCTATTTAAAAAAAAAACAAAAAACAAACAAAAAAAAAACAAAAAAAAAAGAACAAAAAACTTACAGAAACAGAACTTTTCCTCCACCAAAAAAGGAGTTTGCCACCTCCTCACGCACATTACTACACTCAAGATCCCTAGCTTCCTTCCTCCAGCGAGTTCAACATCGACTGACTTCATGTCAGAGTTCTGAGCAATTGGTGTGTCCAGCCCACTCCCCAGCATTCTGCTGGAAACTGCTGATGCACAGTAGCATAGCCCTGTTCTTCTCTGCAGAAGTTCCTCACTGCTGCATTCAATCGCAGCATGTACACAGCCCTTGCTCTAGACAGCGCCCTATGGAGGACAGCGCCTGCCTAGAGACTGAATCCAGACCAAGCAGCAAGGCGTTGATACACTAAAGCAGCGAGTAGCTGAACCCTGAATCCTCGTTCAGTAGGAAACAGCAATAGCTACATTTGATGCTTATCAGGCAAAGCTGGTTGTGGGCTTCTGTAATTCCATGCTTCAACATAAGGAAGTGACCTCCATGACCAAGAGCCTCATGGTCTATTCTCCAGCTGACCATGCTTGACTCTCCAGGTCCAACCGAAACTGCAGTCAGGAGCAAGGGTGCACTGCAGCTCTATACCAGAGTCAGGAACCTCCATGTCATAGCGAACAGGTTGACCTTCCTTTGTAACAAGGCTGAAAGCAGAGGCTGGTATCTGTGAACCAGAGCAAACAAAGCTGAGTGGCACTTGGCAATCCAAGTCTCATTCAGTACACGATAGCAATGCTCTAGCTGGCTAACAACGTTTGATTAACAGAAAGTGCAAGGAGAAAGGGGTTCATGCTTGGCAGGGATCATGTCCTAGTTCTCCCCCGGTGATAGACTATTTCAGAAGTCAAACAGAGTTGGTATTTATCCTGCAGCTGGATTTCCACACACAGTTTAGTGCCTACTGCTAGCTAGTGATTAACTGGGGTAGCTGGGTTAGTTGTGACTCCTCTGGCCTTTTCTCTTTAGCTGGACCTCTTTGCTTTGTGATCCTTAAGGGAACGGCTTATCCCAAATGGGTACACCTCCAACAATACAAATCCTTTACACTTCTACAGCCCCTTCATTCTGAGAAGGTCAAAGCGTTTTAAGATCAACCTGCCTTCCCTCACACCTTGCAGTCTCCAGCTGAGGCAGCCCAGTATTTACCCTGGAAGTTGACAATACTCCCTCAGGGCCATTATAAACCTATGTGCAGCCATTTTCTCTAGCTGACGTGCCTCTTCCATGCAAGCAGTATTCTAACTTCCCTAGAAAACCAATAACGTTTCCAGTCGGAGAGAAAGAGCCCCAGATGTCAGAACAACTCAACCCTCTCTCGGCACTGTCTAAGAGCACTCCACCTAAGTCAAGAGGGTGCGTAAGTGGACTAGCTCATTAACCCCCAACCCACCACTAGCTGCCCTCCAGCAGTAGCCCACTACTGGCCAGCATGCGATGGCCCAGCAGCCCCTGTCTGAATCACAGCCTTTTGCCCGCTCCTCACCTGGCTGCTTATCCCAGTAGCAATGTCTCCCACCTTGGTCCTGTGGAACTCTCGGATATGAAGATTTTCTCCACTTAGCAACTGGATCTGGATTTTCACTCCTGAAACAGAGTCATTTACTTCTACTGCAGGCTTGGAACAAGAGACTAATTCCACCAACGTACACGTTGTTCTAAAGGAGATCAGTCAGCGTCCAATGCCCTGGTAGGAGCCTGAGGTACGGGTTTTTGCCACTAAGTGTCTCATGCATCCAGTCCAAGAGCCCAGAGGCACTGAAAACGCGTCCGAGGCACAGATCCCCACCCCTCGAAGCCAGGCATTCAGCAGTTTGTCCCTCTGGCTGCCTTGCTCGTCAAGGGCCAGAGCACCCCATGAACTCACCAGGAGCTGCAGGCACAGCCTCTCTGACGCTCACGTGCTTTTTACCAGATGAAATGCCATAGGCTTAGCAAGACTCTCTCCCACCTCCCAGGAATGGTTTCTTTGTTCCGATGGGGAGAGAAAACTTGGAAAAAACTGCTACTCATGCACAGTGGCTACTGAATCACCCCCTCCCCATCAAGATATGGGGTAGCTGTGTCCAACACATTTACATCAAGATTTGGAGACCCAAATAGACTCACCATTGAAATAGCTAGGGGTGTCTGTGTGCCGACTGCGATACAGCAGGTTGTTCCAGCTGAAGCTCGGTCCATCAGTCTGGCTGTTCCAGGAGTGAACCCCAGAGCTCATGGTGTCCCTCAGGCTCTGAGAGGCCTTCAGAGAGTTCTGAAAAAGTAACCGCACATACAGCTCACTTTCCTGATGCTGCATATGCAAGGGCCATGCAATTTGCCAGTACAGCACCATAGGATTGTTACTATTAAAACCACAGTGCAAGCATGCTGGAGAACATTTCTCAAGCACCCACCTTCCTGTGTCCAAAGAAGGGAGAATCCCCTCCACAGAACAGGCCCTAGGGCACCCACAGATTGACCCAGAGGTAAAAAAGTAAAGGCAGCACATCTGCCAGAGGCCATACATCTACGTCTCCACTGCTGGAGACACTGTGCCTCCTGTTTTACATCAGAAGGCAGATGCCTCTCATAGATCCCAGACGTGGTGCTTTGTGGTTATTTATTCACCTTCTCGCTGGCATCAGACAAGAGCGGGCTGTCAATGCTGAGACACGAGAGCATTTGCTCCTGCTCCTCCAGAGAATACGGCTGTGACAGACTGTTCAAAAACAACTCTGAAAGCAAAAAGGGAGGAGAGGAAATGGAGAGAGATCTGCAATTGTTCTGATCCCATGCCTCCCTGACTCCTCTCCCTTTTGCTGTAATTAATACTTTAAACCCTGAAGGAAGGTACTAAAGAAACACAAGCTCTTTACAAATATCACATTACCCTCAACTTTCCTGGGAGGTAGGTACTATTGTGCCCACTGTAAAGGGGTGGAAACTGAGGCACAGAGCAGGGAAGTGACTTACACATCACTTGCCAAGCAAAGAGCCAGGAATGGCACCCAGCAGTCCAGCTCAGTACTCTGATCACAAGACACTCACCCCGGATCTTCCTGCTTTGTGTCTAGAGAACTCATAGCCAAGCTGGAATTCTAGACAGGTCCTAGTCCCCGTAATCCCTTGCCTGGAAATATCCAGCACTCATAAGGTTGCAGGAATACTGGGCTAATGATCTGAGCACACAGCCCCACAAATGCTAATCTCCACTTTGTGGTATCAAGCAAATCTCAAAACAGAATTTCCTTATCTACTAGAGAGGCGCATTGTGCAGTAACACTGCCCTTCTGCATCTGACAGGAACTTGCCAAGATTGTGTTATATTTAAGGACTTCAGATTATTCAGATACTATTCCTGCAGTTTTCCAGCTCATTCATTAAGTGAAGAAGATGCCTGTCTACATCAGGAGAGCACATATTCTGGGCAATGGAAAGGACAAACTTGAGCAGTGCTCCTGCTGAACCTTCCGACACTGGAAATCAAGCTACTTGGCCACTGGACACAGGAGATGGACTTCCCACATTTACTTCTGCAGGAAGTTCACCAGCTTACCAGATAGATCTTGGCTGCACTAGTCAGTTTTTCCAGTTCCCATCAATTATGCTTCACTGAACATAAGAATGGGGTTTGATGCAGCCAGAAGGTCTCCACAAGTTAGAGCCCACACTCTATCTGGGGCACGTGCAAATTTTCAGTAGAGTTTAGGCTCTGCAACTGAACAGGGCTGAGAAGCGGCAAGGCCCTTCAGGAGGCCAGGGAACCTAGAAGCATCAGTCTCAGAATCCCACAACACTGGTTCTGATGCACATCAGTGATTGAGAACCACTCCTCTTGATAATTTTGAGGGTGTAATAAAAGCGAACAAAACCAAACCATTTCTGGGCACCAAAGAGAATGACTATAACAAAATCCAGAAAACAGGAGCAGCAGCATGACACACCAAGCTCTATTAACAGTAGAGAGGCAGTCTCCATGTTACCTATTTCCAGCTGCTGAAGCTCCTGTTCCGAGATAGTTGTTGCACGTTCTGAGGAGCTGCTGCTCTTGGCGGGGACAGGAGCCAGGGAGGAGAGGGAAAGTGGATCACAGACCCTAGGTAACTCCTTGCACAGATTCCAAGGGGTTACCCCAGTCTTCTTTGTCAGCTCCAGAGATGGTGGCTGCAGGCTTTGGGATAGGCAAGGAGCTGAGCCAGGGCTAGCCAGAGTCTCAGAAATCAGGCTGACTGTTGGGGACAGGGAGGTGTGCAGATTGTTTTTTTCATCCAGAGATAAGCATCTAGGTTCTCTGTATTCTCTCCAGGGGTTCTTCACATCTCTCACTACAAAACAAAGGCATATACAGGACTGTTCTAGAGAGATGCAGCACGCTTCTAATGCAGGCAGCACTGTATCTTGCTGTGGAATACCCAAGGGCTTCAAAAGATGAAGCCTGTAACTTCCCTGTCAATCAGTTCCTGGCAGATTACAAACTCTCCAGAGGATCAATGAGAGTCTCAAAGAAGGAACATTAGCATATGGACAGGTTTTATTTAGGGATGTGACAAAAACACTATTTTCAGATTTGCTATATACCAAACACCAGCTGTTTGCCCTTGGATAGTGGGAGACACATGGGGCTCTCGGGTTGCCTACCACAGCCTTGGCTCGTGCTAACATTAGCCTCACAGAGAGCCCAACATCTGCTTCCAACAAAGAGGGATCCAAGAGCGCATGGTGCTCAAATAGTGCTATCATGGCTCCTTTCCTAGTGATTTATACAAACAGAGTCATCTACAGGCCCCTGTCCAACCCCATGGAACATAAGTGTTTTGTGCATACACAAGGAGCAGCAAGGCAGCACCAACAGGAGTCATTCTGTACATTACTTGCATGTGGGAAGGCTTTGCATCACAAGCAGCATGTTCCAGGAGTGGCTGGCTCCTTACCGTTGTACTTAGTAATGAACAAGCATGACCTTAGAAGCAGGACGTTCTTACCTTCCTGCAGAGCTATGTCTGCCTTAGTCTTCAACTCAGCCGCAGAGGCTCTTTTAAGTGGCTCCTTCTCTAGCCCTGCTTTAATGATCTCGACAGTGGAACGGTTACAGGAAGGTGGGATTTCCCTCAACGGAGGCGGCTCTTTGACTATCTGTATCGCACAAAGCAGCAAGGGAAAGAGGTTAAACTGAATGAACTTGCATTCCAGTCTGCTTCCAAAAGAGACAAGTTCTCCCCTAAGCTGGCCACGTCCACCACTTATCTGTGTCTCTTGATGCCATGGCTTAAAAAGCACGGAATCAGGATCAGAAGCCTGGTAACAATTCATTCTACAAATAGTTGAGAACGTGCAGCTCAGTGATGAGTACAGGAGAAACAGGAAGAAGCTAGTTGGCCCTATTTTGTTCCTGCACACAAGTAAGTGGTTCCTAAATTAAGATCATCACCACCTTCTAGTCTCCTATTTGCACCTTTCAGGCTTTATCCCTGTAGCTCACTTCAGCTTGGAGATATAAATCAGAGTTTGTTCGTCACTCTGGATTTCTGGCACAGCAAACGTTGGTCACTCACCTTTAAGCAAAGAGGGTGATTGTAATACCGGGTCCAAGGATGACACCCATTGAGCATATGCAGCATCATGCAGCAGCTGCTCCAGACATCCACCTTTGAGTCACAGCGTTTTCCCATTACTACCTCTGGAGCCATGTGAGTCTCTGTGCCAGGCATGTAGCACCCTAGGGACACAAGTCAAACTCAGAGATTGCCATCAGACCTGCTGTGTGCACTAAGAAGTCATCAAAATGTGTTCCAGGAGCCAAACGCAGCCCACAGGTGCCCAAAACTTCCATACAGAGCTACAGCTTACAAAGCAACTTGGCCCCCAAAGGGACAATAGAGAACCATGGCAGAACCTTACCTGTCACCAAGCACTTCCCCAAGCCATCAGGATGAAGGCGAGCAGAATGGCCGAAGTCGCAGAGGAGAGCCCGGCTTCCATCACTGGATAAGAGCACGTTGTCCGCTGCCAGTGAAAAGGCATAAAATCAATTTCCTAGTCATTGAGGTCAGCCCTATGCAAAAGCAGCCAAAGCCAAAGCCCAAGCCAAAGCCCTTGTTGAGCCCAAACCCAGGACTCTTCCCACGCTCACAAAAGTAAGCAAATACCAGCAGCTAGAGCAAGGCATAATGCCATGCACGACCTGCAGAGTCCCGTCTACTCCAGGGCTGGGCCTCCCCAAGCACAGTCATGCCAGACGGAGGGGTAGAGAGGAATAAGTTGAGCTTACCATACTCACCACTTCTGACTGAATGCACAGCGCCTGAAAGGCTAGTGCACTAACCCACTGAGCCACCCAACAGCCATCTGGAATTAGGAGGAGCCTGTTGTCAGATGTTAAGAGGAAGAGGAGTAATAGGGGGCTTTACATGGAACCCTACCTTTGACATCTCCATGCAGAATGTGGTGAGCATGAAGATACTCCAGACCCTCTAATGCTTGACCCAGGTAACGGAGGGCTCTATCCTCAGGCAAGTAGCCACTTTGTTTAATCAGCTGGCCTAGTGAGCCACCTATGAGAGAATTCAGAGTGCACACATTTCAGTCTTGTATCTGTACAGTATTCTTCAGAAGCTTCAACATTCATCCCTTTCTGCTAGGGCCAGAGAAAGCCCTAAGATCAGAGGAGTGACATTTGTCTCCCACGAATGGGAGAGTTCCTGTTATTTATTCCCAGAGTTCTTGCTGTCCAAGGTAACCTCAATTTTTCAAGTTCCTTACTTTGGTCTCACATAATTCAGTGGCCTCACAGCAACCAATCAATCTCACAAGACCAACCCCATCCAGTCCCCTCTGGTCATCAACTGAGCCCTGAAGAGGCTGTGCTTTCTGTTGCCCCTGGTTGAGAAGAGGAGCCATGTGCAAGGAAAGTATAAGGTTGAACACACACTCCCTGCTCCATACCAGTATATTACATGAGATCAGAGAGATTCATTTCAGAGCTTTGATCTCAGTAGCAAACGCTGTAGCATAAAAGCAGACAGGTGCTTGCTTTAGTTATAGGCTTGGAGGAATTCTGTTGGCTTTCTAGTTTTAGAACTATAAATCCAGAAGTGAGAGGATCACTCAAAATAGATGTTCATTTCTATGTACTAGTGGTGTTGACCTGCCACCGCCGCCAGCCCTCCTCCCCCAAGAAATTAACTCCAGAGAAAACCCAGAATGCCACCAAAGGGATAAAAACATTTAAAATTGTGGCCGGGTCGGGGGAAGGGGAGAGAAGAGAAGAGGGACAATGAGGACATCAATGCCCACTTCGTTTGATGGTTACGAGGGTGCTTCCATATTCCTTACCCTCCATTAGCTCCATGAAGATAGTAACCCAAGGACCTTCCTTCACGGCTCCATACAAAGGGACAACTTTGGGACTTGTTACTCCAGCACATGTCGTCAACTCTTCTGCACGAAAGTGTTCGACTTGCACCTAGGGAACCACAGAAGAAAAAACTGGAGAGTTAAGATGTTGGATTCCAACAGCTCAGCTTGGTCTGTACCAGCACCCTCCCCTCTTCCCGCCACACATGGGACAGCAACACTCAAAATTCTGGCCAAATGCACTCTCTGTGCACTAGAACGGATTACCTTTCTGTTCCACAGCCAGGGCCAACTGGACTTTAGCAGAGTACAAGAGACAGTACTAGGTGTTTTGAGGCAGACACTTTTGAACAAGAAAAACACACGACAAGGATCCCTAGCACTCAGCGCTACACAGCATTTTAAAAATGGCCAGAAAATACAACTCGGGCTTAAGTGGCCTCTCCTGATTATAGCAGAGAATAACATTTTGGAAGAAAGATAAAAATCAGCTCTAGCTATGTCTTGTTTAAAAGGGAAAACTGGTAACTTCACACACACTTCAGTCTGAACATCTATCTGGTCCACCACATCGCTCAAACTAGAGGAAAAATTTCCTGTCAATCTCACTTGTCAGTTTGCTCTGTACATTTGATAGCACACACTGTAGTCAGTGTCCCTGTTTGTGCTGGTCTTTCATACAACAGGCAGAAAAACATTTTTATAAATGCCAGGAGAATGTGTTTGTAAGCCACAAAGGAGAGGAAAACCAGGGGAGGTGTAGCAACTAGAATAACTTGTAAGTAATTTTTTGAAACAGACTGGATTTCAAGTTCTCTTTCTATGCCCATGTACAGTAATCTGCTCTATTTATCACCACCTCTTTAGGCAGCAGCTATGCTACACAAGAAAAACTAAGTAGAAAGTTGATTCACATCAGTAGGCCAAACAAAACAAAACCAGACACTGCTGAAGACAAGAAGGAAACCATGACTCATTTGGACACTAGTGGGAAAAGGATGCATCATGTTTCATTGTTGTCAGTGGTCCCAGTCATAGCTAGTTTGGTTCAGTCTCAAGAATTTAAAAGCCAGCTGCCAAATCAAGTTTGGTAAGACATGGGTACGTAGCTCAAGTCCCGTAAAAACAGAGGTGGCATTAATTTCAGGCAAGCCAGGCATTGCACCTCATTTCCACACAGGGTCAGATCCAGCTTTTTTGCCTCCCCCAGGGGGGAGCGGGGGGGAGCCGCAATCAGCGGCAGCGCTACCGCGCCGCTTCATTCTTTGGCAGCAATTCAGCGGCAGGCGCTTCGCTCCAAGAAGGACCCGCCACCGAATTGCCACTGAAGACCCAGACGTGCCACCCCAAGCACCTGTTTCCTTTGCTGGTGCCTGGAAGCAGCCCTGTTTCCACATTAGTGACTTTAAAGTATCATAACTTGGATCTTATATTTCTTAATTGCTGGTTAAAATCCACCTATTTTTGCCTATGAAGAAATGCGTTCCGTCAGAAATCTATTCCCTTCATCTACACAGCTACCTTCTGAAGCCTATGGGTAACATTTTCAAACACATAAGTCCCATTTTCAAAGGTGACCAGCATTTTTGAAAATTTTACCCTTTAGCAACTAGGACAGGGGTGGGCAAACTTTTTGGGCCGAGGGCCACATCTGGGTGGGGAAATAGTATGCAGGGCCAGGGCAGGGGATTGGGGTGTGGGAGGGAGTGTGGTGTGCAGGAAGGGGCTCAGAGCAAGGGATTGGAGCAGAGGAGGGGTGGGGCGTGGGGTGTACACAGGGGCTCAGGGCAGGGGGTCGAGTACAGGAGGGGTTCTGGCTCCAGCCCCGCTTACTTCAACCGACTCCAGGGTGGCAGCAGTGTGTACTGGGCCAGGGCAGGCTCCCTGCATGCCTGCCCTGTCCCCAGCCCCACGCCGCTCCAGGAAGTGCTGTGGCCCCTGGGGGAGGAGGGGCAGCGCAGAGGGCTCTGCATGTGCTGCCCTTGCCATGCCTCCAGGTACCTCCCCCCAAAAGCTCCCATTGGCCACGGATCCATTCCCAGCCAATGGTAGCTGCGAGGGGGTGGGGGGGCGGTGCCTGGAGGCAAGGGCAATGCATGGAGCCCTCTGCCCCTTGCAGGGACATGGTGCTGGCAATGCTGCGAGCCAAGTGCAAAGCCCTGAGGGGTCAGAACTGGCCCGTGGGCCATAGTTTGCCCACCCCTGAACTAGGACAATAATCCTGTAGCAAAATTATCTGAGTGCATGTGTTTGCCAGGTAGATAATTAACTCAAATGAAGAGATTTTGTATGTTATGACATTGGCATAACTTGCTCATGTAATGGCCATAAGTCATTGTGTGTCTATTTTTTTAAATGTACTAGGTATCACTGCAAATTTTAGTATTGCAACATTTTCTGGTTTGCATTAACTCTCTCTCCTGCACAGCTCACAAGTGAAACACATAAGACGAGATCAGTTGTATTATTTTTTCAACTTGGTTAATATATTTTTGCTTGTTTGTTTCCACCAGGTAATCAGTCAAGTTGAGATCTATTTTTCTATGCTATAAATAAATCATTTTTAAACAAAGTGAAAATACACAACTCGTAAAGCAGCAAGGGCCACATTACTCCAAAGAAAACAGCTGAGGGCCGAAACCTCCTGGCCCTGCAGAAACACCCCGCCCTAGGGCTGGGGTCCTGCAGGGAAGTTGGGGGGGGTTCTCAGGAGGGGGCAGTTGGGGACAAGGAGAAGGGAGACTTAGATAGAGGCTGGAATCCCAAGGAGAAGTTAGAGGCAGGGGTCCCGGGAGATGGGTATCAGGGGACAAGGACCAGGGGTGCTTAGACAGGGGGTGCGGGTCCTGGGGGACAGCTGGGGCAAGGGTCTGGGGAGGAGGCAAATCAGCAGCCGCAGACTGGGATTAAAAGGGCTCTGGGCTGCCCGCAGCCGTGGGGAGCTCCGAGCCCTTTAAATCCTTGCTGCAGCTGGGAATCTCTGCGGGCAGCCCAGGGCCCTTTGACTCCTGGCCGCGGCTGAGATTTAAAGGGCTCAGGGCTCCCCATGGTTACAGGCAACCCTGAGCCCTTTGATTGCCCGCCCCGGTTGAGATTTAAAGGGCTCTGGGCTGCCTGCAGATCGCCGTGTGCAGGGGATTTAGAATCCCCGTGGGCCGCACAGTGAGGCTCTGCAGGCCGCATGCGGCCCACGGGTCATATGTTGTGCAGATCTGCTCAAAAGGATTCTGAACCCAAACTTTCTAAAAAAGTCAGTTACCTCCCACACTTGACTAGAGTAATATAGAGGAAAAAAAAAGTATTTTTGACAGCCACCGGAAAGCACGTGCACTCTGATATCTAGAGGACTATGTAGTGAGATTTATGAGAGAATGAAACTTGTATTGATATACCTACCTACAAAAGTGGGGGCATAGCTAAGACAAATCTTCAAAGAAATTCCCAAGTTCTATATGCATCAAGCAACACTTCATGAAAACATCTGACTTTTACTATACAATATCGAAAACATGCTGGACCATGTAGGATCCTGGAAAAGTATAGTTCCTTTGCAGAGCCTACAATACAAATTCACTACACTTTACAGGCACTGTTTAAACATAATATGTAAATGATAATGCCAAGAAAATGCTTTAAAATTAACCCCCTTTTAGGGTAAACGGAGCCACACATTTTTCCAGTATACACTTATCCAATAGAGGAAGGAGCGCCTAACCTTTTGCTCTTTGCTTTTGGACACACTTTAAGAATACAGTTAGATTCATGCAGCAGCTAAAACACACTGCTGATCTTTAAGATTACCCAGAGTCCACATAGCTTCTCTCAGCTCACACAGTAACAAGTGCACCTCACAGAAGGCTGTGAAGGTCGATAGACAACTATCTGACACTGAAATACAGGCTCCCTCATCTTATCACAGACAAAAGTTCTGTTTGGTGTTTCCATACAAATGCTTTGCAGTTTGCCCTTGGATGCACAGCTTCAATAGCATTGACTCTCAGAAGAGAGACACACCTCTAGTTCTTGGGAGTTGGAATGAAAACAGACCCAGCTTTTACTTTTTGTGCCTTCTTTTATTGGACATATCAAGCTTTCCTTTCTGTTTTCTTAACTTACCTTTTTGGCAGCACACTGAAATCCCGTCTGTTTGTCCTCTATTTTGTAGACTTCCCCAAAAGAGCCAACACCCAGAAAGTCCTGGCACTTGGTCCAGTGAACCTCTTCTCGGTATTCATAGTCCACTGGCTTTAGTTTCTAAGGATTAGAGGTAATGACAAGATGAAGCAAGCATGCAGGAACATGGCTGCCAATCTGCTGTGTCAAGTCTAAGAAGGAGAGCAAAGAGCTGGGATTTTCAAAATAAACTAGAAGAGTTAAGAGTCCCAGAATCACTCAGAAGTACCTCTGAGATAAGATTTTCAATTATTGCCTTCAACAAGCCCTCCCCTCCCTCTAGATTTCTTGGGTCACTGGTTGGGTCTCTGGGATCAAAACGACTATCCTTCCATTCCAATGAAAAAATGAGCCATCCCCTGGAGACCTAAAGATTTCTAAATAACTAGTCCATCTTTTAAAGGCTGTCTGTTCTACAGGCTGAGCAATGCAACTGGACACTGCTGTAACTGCTAGTGCAACAAGATCCAGAAGTTGAAGCAGGGGGATATTTTGTGCCTGCACGATTTACATGTGCTTCCATTGTCCCAGGAAGCCCTGCCTATGCAATGGGTATTTAGCTGTGTCATCACCCAGCTTGCTGGTACATGGAACAAGAGTGGGGTTTGCAGGTGCAGCTTATCAACCCTCTGACTACTGGATTCAAAATAAACTGCAAATTGCCTGTGGCAAATAAAAGCTTATGACCTATTCACCCATGTGGCCCTTTTACCATTGAAAAATTAACAAAAGAAATCTTTGAAAACTGGCTATGTGCCAAACTTCTTCCTACCATAAACACCCATTATACTGAGCTCTTGATGGCTCTCACTGAGGCATTTTAAGCTACGTGGAACTATGAAGGACATTGCAGATTGCAAGAGTTAGAGTATTGATGTAAGTTCTCCCATAGAGACTGTGGGTGAATTTAAGCACTACAGATATGACACTCTCTGAGTTAACTCTACTGAAGTCTTTTCTCTGCATCAATAAGAGGCATTTATATGTGTAAATTCACAGTCCTATTAAACAGAGGCAGGAGCACTGCCTGCCACCATGTCGGCGCAAGTACTAGTCCAAAAGTATCACCTCAGTAAGCAGCACCCCCTCATTGTCATCTGTCTCTTGAAACTGCTCCTTCAAATCCAGACCGCCTCCTCTCCACGTCTTGGCCAGGCTGGCTAAATTCTGCGGCTCACCGAGACTCACACTCCCCTTAAGAGCATCCACCAAATATTCTTCCACAGAAAATTTGTCCAAGTTGGTTTCCAGGGACGGGCTGACACATTTTGGGAAGCTGCATTCTAAGCTTAGGCCAGAAAAGTGACGCTCACCATTCACACAGGCCCGATCATCGAGGAGATTGATCTCCAGAGGATTATGTTTCATGGCACAAAAAGGACTGTAAGGGAAGGGATGGAGGGTCTCTGGCTGAGGCACAAAATCACCCTGACAGTGTAGCTTCCAAACATGGTTCAGGCACTGTACTGGGCTTATCAACTTGTGCAGTTCTGGTCTGTGCAGGTTCCTTAGCGAATGGAGTTTGCCTGTGAGTAGAACTTTTCTAGGTTTCTCAAATGGTATCTGATCACAAATTGAGTCCTTGCAAGGTTCTGAAAAACAGGAGCTGTTACTGAAGAGAGTGTTTTGGTGAGTTTCATCCTCCTGGAACACAAGAGAAAGAGAGTTAGGCAGGAACTCTAATTATATTAATCCTATGATTTCCCCTCCCAACCCATGGGGCTGAGCTTGTCTCTCTCACCTGGACTGGGATCGGTGTACAACTTTCCTGTTCTGGAGTTCTGGGCCCTTGCTTAGCAGAGGCCAGTGTTTGTATTCTGACCCTGGATCTTTTCTTGCGACGTTTCTTCTTGCCTTTACCACGATGCCTTGCCCTCCAGCAGGCTGGTGCCATTTTCCCTTCAGTAGCATGGGCCACATTGTTCGGGATTTGATCAAGACTGTCTGACCGACTACCAAGAAGAAAAGCAAAGGATACATTTTAATGAGACAAAACAACAAGAGCATATCTGCCCTGGCTGACCACTGTCAATCAAACCAAACGAGACAGGAACAGACATTACCAATACTGCTTTCTCAGTAGGGAAAGTTACAAATGCAGGAGCATATACAGCATTACATAGGAAAAAGACATTGTGAAAGAAGGCAGACAGCACTGGGCCCACTAGAAGACACTGTCAATGTATTTAGTAAGGCCCTGGAGGGAAGACTAGTGGAGCCAGTGGCAGTAAAAATCATTTCCAAGTTGCTTTATTGGCACAGACTAGCTGTGGATTGCATGTATGTTTAATTAAGTTCACGATGTATCTTAATTAGAAGAAATCTGTAAATGTGCTTAGAACAAAGACCTTTAAATTCGCTTTTTAAAATGTAAGTAGAGTTAAAGAAAGAATCTGGACCAACTGTTTCACAATAGAGTAGTCAAAATTTAAGCCAAAAACCTCTAATCTGTGATGACTGCTACAGTAAAACTAAGCTAGTTTTACTAGGAAGCATAGCTATACAAACCAGAACCACCCAGAGATTTCTCTTTCAGAAGATAAATATTTACTTTTAGTCATTCATTAGTCACCGGCCATCAGAAGTGGTTTGTTTTCATCTAACAGGTCTGTGTCCTGTTTCCTGGAAACAGCAGTGGCAGGAGAAGAGGCGAGACTGCTCCTCACATGAACAATTTCCAATTTTAGGTAAGTATCATGTATTGATTCAAGCAGTGTAGCCATCTGCTCTTATTACTCTTTATGCAGTACCCGTAGAGTTTTTCACAGCTTTTTCAATCATTCCCAGAAATCTCTATCACTGCACATTTAGCTGATTTAGCAGCTGGGTTGTGAGTGCTAAGCTCATGACAAGATGGTAGCACTAAGCACTGTGCATGTTTCATTGCACTTCTTACACACTTAAGTGAATAAATGATGTGACAGCACAATTTGCACTTTTTAAAAAGTTGCTGGCATAGAGGAAGACATCTACTGTACTAGTGGAAGGTAAGGCAGCAGTGGGTATAAAACAGAAGTGACAAGCGTACAGCCCCGTGAATCAGATCCACTCCCCTGGAAGCTTTGATCTGGTCTGTGGTGCCCTTAAGCCCATATCAAAGCAATCCAGACAGGAACTTGTTCTGCAGGGCTAGGAGAAAGCTGGGCACTTGCTGAAAATGAGGAAGCTTATGCCTGATTGGCCACAGGTAATCAAGCCCCACCATCTCTTACTCCAGAGCAACAACAACTTTCGCTGACACCATCAGCAGTGAGCTCTGCTTCCAAGCTCCCCATCAAGCTGCTGCTGCTCCTCATCCCAGCCAAGGCAGAAGGGCCCCAAAGTTCCACTTCCTACTCCTGTGGCTGCTGCTCCCTGCCCTTCTATTTCCCTCCCCTGCCTTTCTCCGCCACCCTTCCTCTTTTCTTTCCCTCTCTCTAGATTCCTGGCACTGCTACTGAGTCCTGCAACACCAGACTTATAGGTGTGGGTCCTTCTCCTCCCACCTTGCTCTTCCTGCTGCTGTTTCCAGGGAACAGGACGCAGACCTGCTCCTGCTGCCATCATTGCCCCCACCAGTCAATCCAGCCTCCCACAGCTTTCCAGAGAAAGACGTGGGGAAGGATGCATGAACCTGGCTGAAGAGACATTCTTCAGTCAGAGAAGACTGAAAGATGTCCCTTCCCATGAACCTTCTTCCTCCAACCCCTGGACCTAAACTGAAAAGGTCGTTCAGCTCCTACCTCAGGATGATTGCGGTGTAAATGTTCACTGGGAAAGAATCAAGATTCTAGGGACAAACAAAGATGACTGAAAGATAGCAAAATACACATCCCTCAACATGCTTTGTGCGGCAGCATGTCACAGGACAGGATGTGATGCAAACGTAAAGAGGTTGGGAAAGTTACCTGAGTAAAAAAAAGTGTTGCAAGTTCCCCACGCTCCTTAGGAAAAAAGAGTTAATCAATTCTAAACAGAGTTTCTTTAAATAAACTGTAGCAGTATATAAAGGGGCACCACTGAAGTAGAGTGATGTGAAACCAGTAAATACTACATTGATATATAACTATTTTAAAGGCCTCTCACCTGTAACGTTTACTATCAGCTATGAAAGGCCTCTCTGAAAAGGTGGGGCTGAACTCCTGGCTGTTCTCACCTGTATGAGAGAAAACAAGATCACCATAAAGGTTAAATACTAGACAGTCTCCACTGATGGCAGAAAGTGTCAGAACAAGGAGATGGCGGTAACATCTTGCTGATGTTACCAAACAGTAATCCAGGGAAGTCAGTCACCATATTGGTCATGACCAGGGATCTTAGAAATCAGTTTACCACAGAAAAATACAGAATTTGCATTTTTACAGAAAATCCTTCGTTTTTACATTTTCTGAAAAAAAATAAAAACATCTATAGTAGAACCCTGCACCACCAGCATGCACACAGGAATATGGGCAATTAACGCTGACAGCCCTGGGCATCAGGGTTCCTGATGACAGATTTCATTTTAAATCACAAGCAAAAAAAAAACCACCCCCGCCCACCCCCCTACCCACACAGATTTGTATGTGTTTTTTAATTGGAGAGGGGAGGGAAGGGGGGGTGGGATCATCACGGAACACTAGGAGCCCTGGTTATGACAGTATTTTTTCCTGACATCAAACACTCCCCAAACACTAGGAATCTTCCCTCCAGTTCTTTCCTCCCCTTGCATCTCCTGGAATTTTCTCAAGAAATTCAGGACTTACTCCCATAGAATGTTCATTAGTGGTCTTAAAATCAGGGACCAGTGGCCCTGGCTTGGACCTATAGTGTGAGTAGGTGCTGCTGTAGGAGCAACCTTATGCAGCTCTGAGATTACCTCTTAGTCATGGCCTGTAACAACCCTGCTATTCCATTACTTGGTCTTTATTCAGCAGAGACTGTCACAATAATCAAAGGTTTGGTGATCTGGCTAAATGGGAACTGGAAAATGATCACCAAATTCACCCTGCCTGCAATCACAAAGACAGATTTGAACCCAGCTCTCCAGAGACGCAAAGCTGGTGAAATGCCCCACTGCACTACCTACTCCCCTCAACAAAAAGCATCACACTGGGCAACTTACATTCAGCCTGGGCAATGATGGAAATGGATGCAGAACCCCCTTCTGTCTCTTCTTTTGCTGTTCCTTTGGTGATCACATCTTTCAGGATTTTCCATTGACTGTGGAAGGCAACTTTCTCTGAATCTTCTACTTTGCAAACACTGCTCTGCTTCTCACTCACTGTTTCACCCAGCCCTTTAGTAGCAGAAAGCTCCTTTTGGTGCCCGATGGTGGGGTCAGGAGCTCCTTGGCATGCAATTTCCATCACGGCCATTTCATAGGTTCACAAAGACACTGCATAAAAACAATCCTTGTTATAATATTTTATCCTTCTGTAGATTCTTTCACTCAAGAGTCTCAAACAATTAAGTTTGAATATCCACATGAAGCAAGGGACAGCTCAAATTCTGGTGGCACCATATGTTCCCCCAGGTCTCACAGGTCAACCTGGGAGCTGTGAATAGAACTCCAGCATCCTGGGTCCCAGTTCCCTGCTCTTACCACTAGATCAGATCTAAATAATGAACATTATTTCGGGTACTAAAAAGAAAGAGAAGAGACTAATCTAGGTTAAGACTGAAGATTTTTCCTTCATTTCATATTCATGTGGCCTAACTACAAACAGTAATCAAGCATTATCATTTAAAAGCCCCATCCTTTCAAAGAGGGAATGGTCACTCATCGCCACTGTTTCCTGAATGATTTATCAGGTGGATCTGCAGCTTCCATATTCTCTGCACATCCCCTTACAACCTGTATCTTTGAAATGGTCAATATTCCTGGCTATTCTCCACTGCACTTCCTATGATCTTTTAAATTTTTTCTTACAGTTTGTGTGTTAAGGGTGGTTGGTTTGTTTTGGAGGGGGAGGGAGTTTGAGTTTGTTGGGTTTTGTATATAAAAAAAGAGGAAAGTATGTTCTAGCTATTCCTTGCCTGTCATGAGTCATTTCCTCATTCCAATCCATCCACCAGTAAAAGTAAGATCTAATAAAAGAAGAATTTGCTTTAAAACAGCTTGTGAAAATTCAGATTCCTACAGTAAGGGTAGACAGATGAATATAAGTCCCAGGCTCCCCCACCCCTCCACAAAATGTAAGTCAGGGAAAGGTGATGTTTGAAATAAAACCGGTAAAAGCAGAAACACAGGACTATTCCAAGCACAAGCTCATCAGCTTAGTGAGTATCACACAGCTCAGACGCTCTGCTTCCGCTGGTCACTGCCTTGGGTAACAGAACTTAATCTAAACTTGCCCCTGGTGACTGCAGGTATGATCCTCAAATGAGCACTAAGGATGCATAGGACCTCTCAGGATCTGTGCCTAAAGGGCCACCTTAGAAAATGAATTGTTTGGACCCAAGTGCTCATACTTTTGTGGTTAGCAAAATAAGCCACCTACCAGCCTGGCAGGTATAAAAGATAAGTCAACAACGACCACATTCAGAGGCTAATTGAAAACAGAACAGCTGCTGTGAGAAAGATGTGCTGGTGATAGAATCCTTCTCATTACACTAACTCCCCTCTGTCTCTTCCTTACAGAAATGTCAAGTCCAAGTGCTGTGAACTAATTTCCCGGAGCAGTAGAGAGTCAGCCTGCCAAATGACTGACTCAAGCCACCGGTGACCTAGTAGACAAGTTCAGAGCTATTCTCGAATTCACATTCTCCTAATTTGCAATAAGCTTACTTCGGACTCTCTCCTTACCTTCCCCTCACCCTCGCAAGACCCAGGGATATATCTGAACCCTACCCCCCAAAAACCATAAGCTAAAACATCAGTATCATTCCCAAAAACTGCATATCAATTTTGTTTAACACATTTAGGGAGACTGAACCATCACATCAACTCCTGGTTCCCTTAAAATGGAAGGGAATCACACAGATATACTGACATTTAAAGTCAGTACAAGGAAGACATTGTGTGTGTAAATTAAAAAGGAGAAATACCAGTCTTAACAACAGGAATCCCATGTAGCCAGTATAAACAAGGCTCTTTATTAAATACACTGTAGAGTCAACGAGTCAAGTCAATGGGGTTGTGAAGGATACAAATCAAAAATTTGGATGAGTTTACCTGTTACCTCCAATTATACTGTAATGCTAATTTCAGTTTCCAGTGAAGGACAACTAAGATGTGGGAATTCTCACAGGTACGGAGTTGGAAATGGGAGATTGAATAAAAAGGACTGGCCATCATATTTATAACCACAACATTCCTTGGAACCACAGGTTCCAATCCCCACAGAGGAGATTCTGCCCTTCCCACATATGTAAACTCTGTTCCACACACAGCTGGAGGAGTTAATCCCAAAAGGTGCCAAGTATCCACAACTCTTACTGATTTGGTTGCAGGCATTTACCACCTCTTGGCATACAGCTTTTTTCAGTTAGATTTTACAGAAAAGGTATTTTGGCACCTAACTAATTGAAATTAATGGGAGTTAGGTGCCTAAATACCTTTGAGGATCTGTGCCAAGGTCCTGTGGGCTCTGAACAGACATTAAAGATTTCATAGCACTATTCATAAGAAGTTTGTTCCAGGGCTCATAATGCTCCCCATAATGGGGCTGCATTGCTGGTGGTCCATCAGGCTGACACCCTACCACTGCAGCAGCAATCACATTCCCATGAGGTGGTCAATACAAACTCTAGCTAATGAGAAAGAAAAATGATACAGAAATGCAACATTTATTATGACTATATTCTGCAGTTAAGCCAGAGGTTCCCAGTTTCATTAATGAAATTGCTTCTTTAATTTCAAACCTCATCTTCCCCCAAAAAAGTCAAACTCAAGGATTAAGCTAAATTAAAACACTTCCAGATTTCTTCCCTACCTGGCCATGAAGACTTGCTCTGGAAAAAAAAAAACAGACCCATGAAAAAAAGAAGCCAGAGGGGGGCAACCACGTAGCAACAGAGCTAGGAGAGGTGAATACTATATCACCAACTTGCAGTTGACCTCACTTAGCTCCATCGTAGTTAAAAATTAACTGCACCTTGTCTCCACCAAGATCTTACAGCGAGATAACTGATGCACGTTAGCTATCTCATTGTAAAAACCCAACCTTTTTTGGCAACAAAGACATAGCCAATCTTCCCTCATATGAGCAGCAAACTGAAAATTACTGTACAGCACAGCCATTGGTCTGATGGTTTCAGGGACTCTTTCCCCAAATAACCTCACACAGAGCCTAAAGGAATTAGGCACCCAAATGCCACTGAAGTTCAAAGGGAACAAAATGCTCAAATCCCTTCAACTCCATTCAAACCCCAGCCTTGATCACTTTGCTTTCTTGATGCACCACTCATCCACTCCAGTTTTGTCTGAACATCATCTACTTCAATTGGAAGCTCTTTGGAGCAGAGACTCTCTTCAGACAAGCACACTTTCACTGTGATTTTAAATAAAAACTTTATACAAGAGCTAGATTTATAGCTGGACAAGTCTGAAAGTCTATAACACATTATACCTGCTCCTAATCAGTTGCTGTTAAGACCAAATCTCCCCTGCCAATTGCTATTTTGGAAGGGTTCTAGTCAGCATTTTGTCAGGGCAGTCAGGCAACTTATATTTTGCCATTTGGGAGTTCTGCCTTAAGTCAATTTATATATTTAAGAGGGCTACTTTAAAAAAAATCTAAGGCTATTAGAAGAAACGTAAAGCTACGATGTTCAACAATTCTTTCATACTGACATTATTTGAAATAAATAGCTGCCTCTGGGACATGAGTTTTATGAGCAATGCGTTTAACTCAGGTCACCCATAAGCTGCTTTTGGTTTATTAGAACATGCAATTAAACTCTTAGCAACATTACTTTGCTGACCTATACCTGGCCACCAAAAATGAAGCTTCATGACTGCAGGATGGAGCCAGGAATTTACACATCACACCAACAGGGAATGCTATGTTCCCATCCCCTAGACTGAGGTTTTTTTGGGACCTCTAATTCCCAACAAGTGCACTCCCACCACAGGCAGCAACTGAGGAAGCAAAGAGTAGTCCAAGTCTCAAATGTCTGAGAAGTTAGACAACATGATGGTAAAAAAAGGATACTTGAGCCTGTATGATCTCTTACCTACATCATAGCTTCCATAAGGAGAACAGCACTTGTGGAAAGTTATAGGTCAGTTATGGACCCAGAGAAAAACCTTAAGAGCATTCTATATTCTGCGAAGCTGAGAATTTTGTACAGAACTACAAGATGCCAATTCCATCATGTAAAAAGTGCATTATCAACTCTGACAGTTCTTACAAGTTTATTATGCCTTCTTTAAAGCTTAGAAATGTTTTTCTGCCATCTTTTCCTTCCTCCATTTGTCTGGTATACATAGACCTCCTTCACTGCCCATGTTCCCATGGAATTGAAATTAAGATAGTTCTGTTTTTTCCTTATCAGTTCAAGCCATATTATGGCAGCATAGCTCTGGGGTTGTTTGTTAACTAGCAGAGTCAGCATGAGGAAGTTTCGGTTTGTCCCAGAATTGATTAAAAAAGTATTTAGAACACAGAGAACATTCCCCCAACAATTTATCGCAATTTTCAGGTATCAGCAAAAAGATGATTTCTGGAAATCTTGGGTACCTGATGGAGGTAAATGTAGGCTTTGTGCAGAGACTTAGTGTTTGATGACTAAAAGCAGCATGGGTTAAATGACTTGTTATCCTTCTACAGAAGGGTTCCCCCACTTCTTGCACTACAGTTTTCCTTCCACAAACAAGAATATCTATAAGGACCAGAGAAGGTTAATTGGTGCATAATGGATTGGTAAGTGCTCCTATGCAAAACAGTGTATTTTAATGAATCATCATCAGGCTAAAAGTCATATTAAAACAGCTTTCCTCATGTTAATATCTTCAATTAAGCCCCAAAAGTTTTCAAAATGTAAGTTTGTGTCATTTATACTGCTTACTTTTTACACTTCAGAGTGACTAATAAACTAGAATAGTAATAGTAATTAGAAACAGTAGGGTCATGCACCACTACAATGCTGCAGGGAAATATTTGTTGGGATTTAAAACTTTAGTGAATTTTTAAAAATGCTTAAACAAGTCTATCTTTAATTCCCCACCACCACACACACACACTTATGTCTTGGGCCCAAACTACCTCCAAATGATGTTCTTTCCATATTATTGAAATGAGATGAGATTAGCAAAAGCTATTTGCCCAAATGTGACATACCTTCACATTTACCCATTTCATTCAAGTTAGCTGAGTTAATATTTACAAAACGCTTTGCAAAACAACTCTCACACAGAAGCTGCACGTATTAAGTTAGTAAGCAATCTAGACAAGGGTTTATTTTCAATGACTTTTAGTTGTTTGTACATCTCCATCAACCTTCATGATCCAGTAGTCCAAAACAACATCCTAACCTCATTTTTTAAAAAGCCATTTCTTAAGCAAGCTTATTTGCTAATATTATAGTCCCAACTTAAAATAAGATGGTATTTAAAAGGGGCGTTCCCATCTACACTACAAAAAAACTGCAGTGTTACAATAATTCAATGTTTTCTGTGTAGCCAGGATGAAAGTGTCACCAAATATAATAAATATTGTAAAATCCAATGCCAGAAGACACACTAAAATGGTGTGGTCCCATCTACACCAACCATGCTACTTCTCCCCAGACCCTTACGTGACATATTTTGTAATATCACAGGAAATCAGCTTTCACTTACATGATTTTACTAAACTTAGTAGAGATCGAAGCATTTCCATATAAGCGTCATTTAAATATTCCCCTTTAATCTTGTGAACCCAAACACAACATCATAATGGTGAATGAGACCCAGAAAGTCAAACTGCCTCATTTAGTTTCATTGTCCAATCTGAGAAAAATACTGTTTGACTAACAGATATATTGTAAAGATGTATAGTACCTTTAATTTCAACTTTTAGCTCGAGAGCCATTTACATAGCTGTTGCTACTAAAAAGGTTAAAGTAACAGTATACTAGTCAGAGAGACTGGGCTTCTTGTGACAGCTGTCACTTAGTAGCTCAATTTTTTTGAATGAGCTGTCACTTATAATTGCACAGCCATTAGATTTAAGAGAGTTAAATGTTAATATAAAAGTTTATAGCACTTTTGATGCTCAGATTAATTTGAAATTAGGATCTGGAGACATCCATATGCAGACTCACACTGTGCACAAACAAAGAGGAAATATCACTTGTATGAGGGCTCCAAATCTGGTTTAAAAAGCAATTTGCAAGTTGTTTATGGACACCAATTTCATGCTGCCACTTTCAATTCGTGAATGGTAGCACATGCATGTTTCCAGCTTAACTGATATTAAGATGAAGCAGACAGGAAGCATCTGAAATCAACCGCAGCAGTGACTTATTAATCAGCAAAGTAGTATTTTAACCTTTTGTCAAAAAAAGTTGTTTTAAAGAGAAGTGATATGGTCAGATAATGAGTGGTGAGTAAACAGACAGTTAAACTGAACTTCAGATCTTATTCACTTGTATATTTTGATTGGCTGATCTCAAGGTCCTGCCTCATTCTCTCCTCCCCATTGTAAAGAATAGCTTTTGTAGATCTACACCTAGCAACTCCCAATCAAAACAGCAAAGTCTGCAATTTAATCTCCTAATTTATTAGGAGTGTTTCTTTGCTATGAAAAGCAGAGAGCAAGCAGGAAGCAAGATATTTCAAAAATCAAAAGGGAAAGTCTGCTCACTAGTAGAAAAATACCATCTAAGCTAAAAATGTCTCTTTCGACCTCCTCTGAAGCTCTCATCAGAAAACTTGGAAAAGAAAAAGCAGGTTCAACTGAATTCAAGGCTCCAGTATTTGCAGAATGAAAATACATATTAGTCAATAATGAGATCACTTAGGAATATTATGTTTTTTCAAGAATGTTTCATGAAACAATTGTTAATTTGCTAAAAATATTTCACATAAAGTTGATAATAAATGTGAAGGTGTTTGGGTTAGACAACACAGGGGTGGATTCCAAAGGAGCAGAACAACATTCAGCTATACATACCTTGACTAAATAAATATACACACACAAATTTCAGAGCTATTAGGTATCTGCCACTCTTTCAGCACTCCACTGAAAGAATGAAGTTGGTGTTTTGCTATTATTCTCAAAACATCCTGGATATCAGCGATTATTGCCAAAGCCATTCATGTCCAATTGTAACAGACTAAAATAAGAGAGTTTAATTTAACAAGTTCAAACGAACAGCCTTTGCTGATGCTTCCCGACCGGAAGCCTCAAACTGAGGAAGTCAGTTTATTACAAGAAACAGCTCGGATTTCCGGTATAGGATTTTTTTTTTTTATAAAAGCGAGTTACTTTAACTGTGTTTAGCATATTGAGAAGCCTGAATTCAATATTCTAATGCTGGGAGCCTGATCCCTAAAACTGACATAGGGGAGCTACGTTTCCTTGGCTTGGTTTCCAGCCAGCGGCGCCTTGGGGCGGTAACGAGGGCGCTTGCCCTTGCCCTGCAGCGACTAGAGTTACTCCTGCGGGGGTCCTGCCCCGAGCCCCCCATTTACCCAGCGCGACCACCCGCATGGTCCCGCGCGCACGGGCCCACGAGCCGCGTGGGGACCAGCGCCCCCTGCGGGCGCGACGCAGCCAGCGGGCGGACTTCCCGCGCGGAGCGTGCGGGAGGACCGCTCGGGAAGCTGCGCGGCCCCGGGGCCCTCACGCAGCACGGCGGTGGCACTCGCCCCGTGGGGGCGAGCGCGGGTCCCGAGGGGCCGGCCGCTGCTGCCAGGGCGGGCGGGGGCGCACGGCCCGGGCAGCGCCCCGCGCTGGGCAGGACCCGGCCGCAGCCGCGGGCGGTGAGGGGTGAGCGCGGGCCCCGCCGGGGGGACGGGGGCCGCGCAGCAGGGGAGGGGCCTGGCGGCCGGCGGCCCGCGCTCACCTACCGCTCCGGTCCCTGCGGGGGCCTCGGCGCGGCGCCGCGCTGGAGAGTTCGGCGCCGGGGCCGTATCGCCACGGACTACCTGGCCACGCCCCAGGCTGCGCCCATAGCGCGGGTTAAAGCGTGCGGCCAAGCCCTTCTTTGGTGCGGCCCGCCCAACCGCCCTGCCCGCCTTTTAGTGACGCTCCTCCGGCCACGAACCATCAGCGGCGCACACTTCTTCTAGCCCTCCCCTCCGGTTCGGAACGCTAACCGCTCCCGCCCCTGGCGCCACGCGACCAGTTCTCGGCTTTCATTGGGCGGATGGGGCCTGTGCTTTCCCAGAAGCGGCTGCAAACCATTTCCCTTCCCCCTCTGGGCGCGGCAGGAATCGTGCAATAGCGCGTGCGCAGCCAGCCGAGCGCGTGGGAAGAGGGAACGTCTGCCTCCGGGTGCGCGTGCGCAGGTTGAGGGCCGCGGGCTGTTTATTTACCAGCGGCTGAACTGAGAGGGGAGGGGAGCTGCGCGTGCGCGTGCGCGTCAGGCCGCTTTGGACTGGCAGCCTCGGTCTTCCCGCCATTGTTTCCTCAGCGAGGGTCGGTAACTGAGGCGGCTCTGGCTGATCACAGCCCTGGTGGTGCGGGCCCGGCTGGGTCAGACCCGGGGTCCGCTGTCTGAGGGGGTCGGGGAACGGGCAGGACACTCCCCCTGTGGGGCTGGGTTCGTGGCCCTGCCCGCCAGCGTAGCTAGTTCTTGTGAGCCCAGCCCCCACTGCCGCTGAAACTCGCCTTTCCTCCCCGCGCCCGCAGCCAGCGGAGCGGCGTCTCCAAGAACATTGTTCGCCTCGCTGGAGGCACTAAAGAAACGAGCAACCCAGCGCCCGCCTCCTGGGGCCGCTCTTCGGGCCGCGACCCAGCACCACCAATGGCCTTTCCCCTTCGCCTGCTGTAAGAACAACAAACTCATCTCAGCCTCCCCCCCAGCGCACGGCGCTTTGCGATGACAGGAACTCCACTGCTGTCCTCCCACGCTGCGGCTCACGGCCAGGCCTGGGATGCTAGAGTGTTGGCTGGTTACCAAGTCTGAGGGTTTGACAGCAGTATCTTCCTGAGGCTGGGCCGCAAGTTTCTTCAGTGAAAAGGAGCATAAAAAGGCCTTTATTTAGGACAATCTTTTCTGCTCACTTTTAGGTTTCCTTAGCAAATCCTGTGACTGTTAAGTGCTCCCATTTTGTACTGAACACTTTGCAGATCAGGGAACACCAAAGCTTTGACCATTAACTACTATGCATGCCCTGAGCATTTGGTCCAGTCTCTTTTATTTATAGCCAGTGAGCCACATCATTGTGATTCTTAACTCCCTGCAGTTCCTCCCAGCTTGCTATTGCTCAGTCTTGTAATTAAATTCTGGGATGTTTAAATGAAGTTTTTCTACAATGGTTAAATAACTGAAATTTGCCCGTAAGTGCAAAGGAAAAGTGGTTGTGGGAGCTGTTAAACTTACAATGTGTATATAAATTATTATTCATCCTAAGGCTTTTTTGGATTAAGTATCTAACTATTCTATGGGCCAAAAGGGGAGGTCCTCAGTCCTGCAAACTCTCATTGACTTCATGGGATTTCTGGTCTATGGCTTTACTGTTCCTTCTCCAATTTTGATGTCTCCTTTTAAAGATCCAAGATCTTTTTGAAATTCAGAATTTGTTGCTAACTATACCATTAGATAACTGTATTCCCATTTCTGTAAGCTTGCTGCATGTGCACACACCACTGTTAGTGATGCCACACTTAATCATAGAATAGTGGGGTTGGAAGGGACCTTAGGAGGTCATCTAATCCAACCCCTACTCAAAGCAGGACTAATCCCCAGACAGATTTTACCCCAATTCCTTAAATGGCCCCTTTAAGGTTTGAACTCACAACCCTGGGTTTAGCAGACTAATGCTCAAACCACTTCACTATCCCTCCCCATCTATATGATGCACTTGTTCAAGTGTGAATGTCATAATACCATTCTAGATAAAAGGAAATTCTCCTTAACTCAGGTGATGAGGATGTGGGTGATTGGAGCAGCAGGAACCAAGTTCTCTCCCTTCATAAATTGCAAAGTCTTCTGTGGCCATTTATCTGTCACAATCCCATCACTCAGCAATTGGCTGTTCATACAGCAGCAGTAGCATGTGGGCAAAACTTGAAAAAAAAGGTGAGAAGGGAGAACTATGCTTGATGGAAAAATTCCACCAAACTTGTGCATTTCCTAAAGTATCAGCCAGTGTTTACCTAAAATGATATAAAATAAGGCAGAAAAGCAGAAGATAACAAGTGTGGTATCACCTAGATACTGCAGCTATGCAGGGTGCTCAGTTGGATAGTTAAGTACTCACCAAGAATAAGTAGTGAGCCTCTGAGCAATATGAAATAGTAACATTTAAAAGGCTCTCTCTGAATTAGTCTTTTACTGGGTGGGGTATGGGAAAGCTTCTGTGATATCTCCTTGAGTCACATCTAGTTTTTAAGTATTCTGGAAGAAGGGAGACCAAAATGAAACCTTTTCAAGAATTAGAACTGTCCCCAGGTGGAATGTGTGAGCACCCTGCTATAGTGAGCAATGAAGTTTTCAGAAGATCAGAGAGATAGCCTTTCCCCTTTTTATTTTAGCCTCTTCCCTTCTGAGAAGGACCTCCTCTCTCCTTCTGCACTTTGCTGCTGCTGTTAAAGAGTCTTTAAACATTGTATATTTACCCCGGTGACCAGACAGCAAATGTGAAAAATCAGGATGGGGGCAGGGAGGTAATAGCCTATATAAGACAAAACCCTAAATATCAGGACTGTCCCTATAAAATCAGGACATCTGGTCATCCTATCCTTAACTGTTGTCAGCTGATTTAGTTTTCAGCTTCTGTGTTACATGGATAAGGATTTCCCCATGTGATTTCAGGTATTCTCCCTGGGACAGATAGGAGTTCTGAGGGAAAGGAGCTTGTTTAGCAATTGTAGCCTGATGTTCCCTATGCATTTGTGCAGCATTTGGCTACCCACTTACTCCCTTTGGATTGGCTGTAGGCAGCAGACTTCTTGTGGCCTTTGTAAGTGACATGCTGTGGCTTGCGGGAGGATGACTAACAGGCTGCAACAAGCAGCTTCAAACAGAAACCACCATGGAGGATGCTCTGAGCAATCTTGAAACTTCAGCTGTAGCAGGATCCTGTTTTTCTGGTTAAAGGTACAGAGTCAGTTCCCTCCGCCTCAAGCACACAATGTCTGAATGCTGCTATGTGCCCAGACTTCCTTCTTCTACATGCAGTCTTGTCACTGGGCCATTATCCCCTTAGGGTAGAGTTCCTCAGCCTTTAAACTGGAGTATGGTTCCTTCATAAAGGAATGGAGTTGCACAAAGCCACAAAATAATCCCATCATAACATGCAAGTTGCACAGTAAAGTGGTGATGTGTTATCATAATTACCAGAGCATATTATACTTTGCAATTAGCAGGCCTTTCCATGACTACTTAGTCCGAGCCAGGACACAAGAAGATCCTGAATGGTGACACCAGGCATCACCACAATCTGAGAGCTTGAGAACTGCAGGATCTGGTATACCAGTCCTAGGAATGCTCAGCTGAGATAGTGTTGCAATTCTTTGAACTAATAATCAGTCAAGACTCTTCCATCTCTTAGGTCCATGATATTCTACTCTCCAATGATGAGTGTGGAACTATAACTGGCACAGAGGGGAGGAAGGTTGAAAAATGCCACAACCATAAAAAAAGTTGCTGAATGTTCAAAGATTTTAATAAGGTTCTGTCTTGGAACCTCTGTTTCTTCACTAAATTATCTTGCTAGAGTAGTAGAGATGTTCGTACCATGCAGAAAAGACCTTACTGATTCTTTTATTCCCCTGGGTCAGTGGGATTAAGCATGGTTAGAACTACAGAAAGAGGACGCTAAGCCTAATCTTTAACAAAACACAACAGAATCTGGAAGTGAGCTGCTCGCTATTCAAGGCACATTCTCTTCCTCTTCAGTTCCTTAAATGTTTCATCATGATTCAAAGTCCTTCATGCCCAACGCTACTATAAACATGCACCCTTCCAAAATGTTGCCTAAAAGCTAAATGAATACTTTGCCTTGATTTTCAGTAACGATATCATGGAACATGTGCATGGAGGCAGTATGGCTAATGGAAATGAGTGCCTAGAAATGGAAATTACCATGTCTGAGGTGGAAGAAAAATTTAAAGATACTAGTGAGCTCAAAATGGAGGAGAACCAGATAATTTCCAGCACAGGATACTGAAAGAATTGGCATTAGAGGTTACTAGTCTGGTAGCAAGGATTTTTAATACATTTATATATTCAGGGATAGCACCATATGACTGGAGAATAGCTAATATTGTACCTATATTTAAGAAAGGAGAAAAAAGTGATCTGGACAATTAAAAACCTGTTAGTCTGACCTTCGTAGTATGCAAGACGTTAGAAAAATTATGAAAGAAAGAATAATTAAATTAATGGTGGGTAAGTGGTAAAGGAGATGTAATGCAATATGGATTTTTGAAAGGTAGATCATGGCAGACTATCTGCTATTTTAGGTAAGGGACGTGCAGTAGATCTGATATACTTGGACTTCAGTAAAACATTTGCCATGGTATCATATGGGGAATTATTAGCTAAATTAGGCAGATGGAGATCAGTACAAGAATTGTAAGGTGGATAAGAAACTGGCTAACGAGACGGCAACAAGTTGTGCTGAAAGGTGAATTATTGGACTGGAGGGAGGTAATTAGTGGAGTTCCTCAAAGATTGGTTTGGGGACCAATCATTTAATATTTTTATTAATGACATTGGCACAAAAAGTAGGAGAGTGTTAATGAAATTTGCTGATAATTAAAGGTTGGGAAATTGTCACGGAGTGTGGGGGAGTCGGGCCCTGCACCCCCGTCTTCCTGCGATTCACCATGACTCACAGCCAGCCGGTAAAGCAGAAGGTTTATTTAGATGACAGGAACACAGTCCAAAACAGGTTTTGCAGGCACAGACAACAGGATCCTCCCCAGTTAGGTCCATCTTGGAGTCCCAGGAGCATCAAAGCCCCTTAGGGGGTCAGAGCCCTGTCTGTCCTTCCCTCCATTCCCCAGCCACCTCCTGAAAACTCCTCTCACTCTCCAGCCTTTGTTCAGCATCCCGGGCAGAGGTGTCACCTGGCCTCTAACCCCTTCCTGGGTTCTCGGGTTACATGCTCCAGGTATTCTCCCTCCAGCCAGTCTCCCATCTCCCAGTACAGATCATCCTCCCAGGCCAACACCCCCCAGTGAGCAATCACAGATCACAGTAAGAACAGTCCCAGTTCATCACAGCATCGTCAATACAGAGGACCAGAATATTATACAGGATGATCTGGATGACCTTGAAGACTAGAGTGATAGAAATGGAGTGAAATTCAGTAGTGCAAAGTGCAAGGTCATGCACCTAGGGTCTAACAATAAGAATTTCTGTATATTACCAGCATCAGTCAGAAGTGACAGAGGAGAGAGACCTGAGCGTGGGGGTTGATCACAGGATGACTATGAGCCATGAATGTGATACAGTATGAAAAAGGCAAATGCAGTCCAGGATGTATCAGGTGAGGCATTTCCAGTAGAGACAGAGAAACATCCAGGCCGCTGGACAAAGCATTGGTATAAACTCATCACCCATATTTCAAGAAAGATGAATTTTAACTGTAAAAGATGCAGAGGAGAGCTACTATGATGATCAGGGGAATGGAGAATCTTATGGAGAAAACTGGAAGAGCTTGGCTTAGTCTAGCAAAAGAATAGTCTAGTGAAAGAGAGGATATGATTGCTCTCTATAAATACATCGGGGGTAAATATCAGGGAGGATGAAGAGCTATTTAAGCTAAAAGACGCTGCTGGCACAAGAATAAATGGATATAAACTAGTCATGAACAAATTCAGGCTGTAAATTAGAAGGAGGTTTCTATCCATTAGAAGGGTGAGGTTCTGGATGTCAGGAGTGAACTCCTTCAGCTGAGACCGAGGACTAGCTAGCTGACCTTCCTGGCAGATTAATGAGCTGAGGTGCTGTCACGGAGTGTGGGGGAGTCCGGCCCTGCACCCCTCTTCCTAGACCCCACAGTGACTTGTATCCAGGCAGTAAAACCAGAAGGTTTATTAAGAGCAACAGGAACACAGGTTACAGCAGAGTTTGCTAGCACATGTCAGGACCCCATCCAGCTCGGGCTTTCAGGGTGCTTGGATCCTAGCTAGGACCCTGAATTCCACCCTCACAGCCCCAAAACCACAAACGACCTGCCCCCACACCTCCCGCTGTGGCCGATTCCTTTGTCATCTCCTGGGCAAGGTGCTGAATCCCCTTCCACCCTGCCTGGCTCAGGTTACAGGCTTAAAGATCCTGTCCCTCACCTAAAGACATCCCCTGCTCTCCCATCCCCCACACAGACAGCCCCTACTCCATCACAGGTGGGTTGTAGTAGGACTGCCTGATTGGCTGGCCCACCTGATTGCTGAAGGGAGCAGCAGGACGGCTTGTAAGCTTGGTGCTGGCATCACCAGGTTGCTGCCTGCTCGGTGCTTATGCCAGCAAAGTAGGGAGACCATATTTCCCAAAGGGTAAATGGGACACCACACTGGGCTGGCCCAAGCCCTCCCCTTCCCCCCCCTGTGTGGGGCTGGCCTGAGCTTCTCTCTGGAGTCCCTTCCAACTGCCCGCAGCGCTGGCTGGAGCCACTCACCTGAGTCCTACTTGCCCCCTGTGCAAGGATGAGTCTTGTGCCGCTGCTCAACCGAGCCCCACCTGCTCCTCCCTGACCCCCTGCACAAGACTGGGGTCACTGCTCACCCAAACCCTGCCCCCTACCCCTGCACGAGGCAGGGGTCACTGCTTGCTGGAGCCCTACCTGCCTCCCCACAGCATGAGCCCTGCATGGGGATGGCATTGCTGCTTTCACACCCCCACATGTTTCTCCACTTTTTTGACAAAAGTGGGCATTTTTTCCATTTGCTGTTGCCAACTGATCAAGTTGGCAAGTGCTAGGGTGACCAGATGTCCCGATTTTATAGGAACAGTCCTGATATTTGGGGCTTTTTCTTATATAGGCTCCTATTACCCCCCACCCTCTGTCCCGATTTTTCACACTTGCTGTCTGGTCACCCTAGCAAGCGCAAACAGGACAAATGCCGACTTTTGCCAAAAGAGTCGGGACGACCATTCCCCTGCCATTGTAACCTAGAACGCAATCCAGATCAGTGGGGTTGTGCTGCAACCTTGGGTGCCTCACAATACTTCACTGTTGTAGCTCCCAACGTGGCTTGCTCACAAACAGCCTGCCAACGTGCAGTGTATAGCACCCTGAGTGTCTGTGTATAGCCATAGCCCTGGTCCAGCAACACTGACCCCATCAGCTTGTCAGCAACACACCAGTCACACTCTGGCTTCCACCAGCCTTGGTTACGAGTTGCAGGATGATCTCAACACACTCCCAGTTCCAAATTTTCACCAAACTGTGTGCGCTACACTGTCCAGCCTACTCCTGGACAGATCAGATATTAAAGATCCATCGCCCCTGTAAAGGGTCAATATTCAACAGTTTGCTACTTTAACTGGTGTTACCAAACAATCCAGTTTGAACACAGCACTGGATTGGTCGAGATTAAAAAATAAAATCAGTTTATTTAACTATAAAGAGAGAGGTTTTAAGTGAATTTAAATATCAGGTTTTAAAGTCAGAAATGACTACAAGGGAAATAAAGATAAAATGCTGTCTAGTAGCTAAAACTTAACAAGATAGACTTGGTCCAAGGTAAAATCATTACCAATGTGACTAACCAGATTCTTGGGTCAGGATCTCCCCCTAAAGTTGAAGGGCTCGTTCGGTTGTCTTGTTAGGTGAAAGAGAGAGACAGTGCTTGGAGTTTTCTGTCCCTTTCTTTTATAGTCCGGTTAACCATTGATATGGATTCTTTTAAGGGTTACACCTCGAAGCAAAGATTATTCAAACAGTAAAGGAGGTGACATGGAGTCTGTTGGTGAAGGAGACTCCATGCTCTTTTTTCTCATCTGTGTTTGCTGAAATGCAAATTTGCTTTGTCTCCTGCCATCTCCTTTCCCTGCAGTCTCAAGGACATTGTTTAGTGTGTATATATAAATTGAGATAAACACACATTTCCTCATTCAGGATAATTCTGCCTGGCTTTGAACATTTGCTAAGAACATCACAGAATCATAGATTAGAATAATAGAATCATAGATTACTAAGGTTGGAAGGGACCTCAGGAGATCATCTAGCCCAACCCCCTGCTCAAAGCAGGACCAATCCCCAAATGGCCCCCATCATACAGTGGGATTTCATAACTTTACACATAATGTTGCTACATACATTTCACCATGATATTATTGACCAGCGAGGAGTTAGTTTTCAAATGATGCCTCACAAGGTAAATTTTGTACAAAGATTATTACAGCAGTGTGTAGAGTGTGAATACAGGGGTTCTTTTGGTCACACTGGGGGCCTCAGCCACTGGTGCACCTTGGGCCTTCCTATTCTCTGCCTGAGACACATAATGGTCTAGTTTCCTGTGAGCTGTAATACCATGGGTCTAATTTCAATTGTTGGGTTTAGTGTGCGGGTTCTGGGTGGTGGTGGTGGGCTGGAGTAAATAGTCGGGACAGCTTGCTGCCACCCCTGATTGGCCTGTCCCTATAACTGCAAGGTGAGGCCAAGTGTGAACAAATACAGGATTGTATTGCTGAAGAAAAATTCAAACAAGCTGTCACGGAGTCCCCGGGAGATGCTCTGGAACTGCTCCCCACTAAGCCAGGCAGGACTTTGGGGAGCCTCCTCTCCCTTGGAACAGACTTGTTCAGGGCAAGAAGCTCACACGTCTTCACCTCCTGGGTCTCTCCTTGGAGCATTCAGCATCCTCTGCCCCTCCGTGGGCTTCCCACAGCGAGCCCACCCAGGTGGGGTCCTGGGGAAGCCACAGGGTTCTGCACCCCCACTTTGTAGTCAGACGTGACT